>NW_027195083.1:37500-185000 GCF_038502225.1 Cherax quadricarinatus
CAGGGGTCGAGACTCAGCTCCTGGCCCCATCTCTTCACTGAACGCTACTAGGTCCTCTCTCTCCCTGCTCCATGAGCTTTATCATGCCTCATCTTAAAGCTATGTATGGTTGCTGCCTCCACTACCTCACTTGCTAGACTAATCCACTTCCTGATTACTCTATGACTGATGAAATACTTTCTAACATCCCTCTGATTCATCTCAGTCGTCAACTTCCAAGAATGATCCCTAGTTTCTGTGTCCCCTCTCTGGAACATCTTGTCTCTGTCCACCTTGTCTATTCCACGCAGTATTTTGTATGTCGTTATCATGTCTCCCCTAACTCCAGTGTCGTCAGGCCGATTTCCCTTAACTTTTCTTCGTAGGACATTACCCTTAGCTCTGGAACTAACCTTGTCGCAAACCTTTGCACTTTCTCTAATTTCTTAACGTGCTTGACCCGGTGCTGGTTCAAAACTGGTGCTGCATACTCCAATATGGGCCTGATGTACACGGTATACAAGAGATTTCTTACTTAGGTATCGCAACGCTAATCTCAGGTTTGCCAGGCGCCCGTATGCTGCAGCAGTTATCTGGTTGATGTGTGCTTCAGGAGACGTGCTCGGTGTTATGCTCACCCCAAGATCTTTCTCCTTGAGCGAGGTTTGCAGTCTTTGGCCACCAAGCCTATACTCTGTTTGCGGTCTTCTTTGCCCTTCTCCGACCTTCATGACTTTGCGATTGAGTTTCTGTATAAATGTTTGGGAGTGTATATATGTGTATGAGTGTGCATAAGCGTGTATATATGTGTATGAGTGTGCATAAGCGTGTATAAATGTGTATGAGTGTGAAAGTGTATAGATGTGTGTGTGTGTGTGTGTGTGTGTACTCACCTATTTGTGGTTGCAGGGGTCGAGTCTTAGCTCCTGGCCCCGCCTCTTCACCGGTTGCTACTGGGCCCTCTCTCTCCCCGCTCCATGAGCTTTATCAAACCTCGTCTTAAAACTGTGTATGGTTCCTGCCTCCACTACGTCATTTTCTCGGCTATTCCACTGCCTTACAACTCTATGACTGAAGAAATACTTCCTAATATCTCTCTGACTCATTTGTGTCTTCAACTTCCAATTGTGGCCTCTTGTTTCTGTGTCCCCTCCCTGGAATATCCTGTCTTTGTCCACCTTGTCTATTCCACGCAGTATTTTATGTCGTTATCATGTCTCCCCTGACCCTCCTGTCCTCCAGTGTCGTCAGGCCGATTTCCCTTAATCTTTCTTCATAGGACATTCCCCTTAGCTCTGGAACTAACCTTGTGGCAAACCTTTGTACTTTCTCTAGTTTCTTGACGTGCTTTATCAAGTGCGGGTTCCAAACAGGTGCTGCATACACCAGTATGGACCTGACATACACGGTGTACAGTGTCTTGAACGATTCATTACTAAGGTATCGGAATGCTGTTCTCAGGTTTGCCAGGCGCCCATATGCTGCAGCAGTTATCTGATTGATGTGTGCTTCCGGAGACATGTTCGGTGTTATACTCACCCCAAGATCTTTCTCCTTGAGTGAGGTTTGAAGTCTTTGGCCACCTAGCCTATACTCTGTCTGTGGTCTTCTGTGCCCTTCCCCTATCTTCATGACTTTGCATTTGGCAGGATTAAATTCGAGAAGCCATTTGCTGGACCAGGTGTCCAGTCTGTCCAGGTCTCTTTGAAGTCCTGCCTGGTCCTCATCAGATTTAATTCTCCTCATTAACTTCACATCATCTGCAAACAGGGACACTTCTGAGTCTAACCCTTCCATCATGTCGTTCACATATACCAAAAATAGCACTGGTCCTAGGACCGACCCCTGTGGGACCCCGCTCGTCACAGGTGCCCACTGTGATACATCATTACGTACCATGACTCGTTGTTGCCTCCCTGTCAGGTATTCTCTGATCCATTGCAGTGCCCTTCCTGTTATATGCGCCTGATGCTCTAGCTTCTGCACTAATCTCTTGTGAGGAACTGTGTCAAAGGCCTTCTTGCAGTCCAAGAAGATGCAATCAACCCACCCCTCTCTCTCGTGTCTTACTTCTGTTATTTTATTATAAAACTCCAGAAGGTTTGTGACACAGGATTTGCCTTCCGTGAATCCGTGCTGGTTGGCATTTATACTCTTGTTCAGTTCCAGGTGCTCCACCACTCTCCTCCTGATAATCTTCTCCATAATTTTGCATACTATACACGTCAATGACACAGGTCTATAGTTTAGTGCGTCTTTTCTGTCTCCTTTTTTAAAAATGGGAACTACATTTGCCGTCTTCCATACCTCAGGTAGTTGCCCAGTTTCCAGGGACGTGTTGAAGATTGTGGTAAGTGGCACGCACAACATATCTGCTCCCTCTCTTAGGACCCACGGGGAGATGTTGTCCGGTCGCATTGCCTTTTAGGTATCGATGTCCCTTAGCAGTTTCTTCACCTCCTCCTCATCTGTATGTATGTCGTCCAACACTTGTTGGTGTATTCCTTGCTGGTGTCCCCATCTGGTCTGTCCCCCCAGTCCTTCCTGTCTCTACTGTAAATACTTCCTTAAATCTCGTGTTGAGCTCCTCACATACCTCTTGATCGTTTCTTGTGAGTTCTCCACCTTCTTTCCTCAGCCTTATCACCTGGTCCTTGACTGTTGTCTTCCTCCTAATGTGGCTATACAGCAGTTTCGGGTCAGATTTGACTTTCGATGCTATGTCGTTTTCATACTGTCGCTGGGCCTCCCTCCTTATCTGTGCATACTCGTTTCTGGCTCTTCTACTAATCTCCTTGTTTTCCTGGGTCCTATGCCTCCTGTACCTTTTCCATTCTCTGTTGCACTTAGTTTTTGCCTCCCTACACCTTCGGGTAAACCAAGGACTCGTTTTGGTCTTCCTATTATTTCTGTTTCCCTTGGGAACAAAACTTTCCTCTGCCTCCTTGCACTTTGTTGCCACATATTCCATCATCTCGTTTACTGATTTTCCTACCATTTCTCTGTCCCACTGAACCTCCTGCAGGAAGTTTCTCATACCTGTGTAGTCCCCCCTTTTATAGTTTGGCCTGTCCCCTTCAGTTCCTCTTACCTTCTCCACTTGTAACTCTACTATATAATCAAAACTCAGAACCACGTGATCGCTAGCTCCAAGGGGCCTCTCGTAAGTGATGTCTTAAATGTCTGAACTGCTCAGGGTGAACACAAGATCCAGTCTTGCTGGCTCATCCTCCCCTCTCTCTCTGGTTGTGTCCCTGACATGTTGATGCATGAGGTTTTCAAGTACCACATCCATCATCTTGGCTCTCCATGTTTCGGGACCCCCATGTGGCTCCAGGTTTTCCCAGTCGATCTCCCTGTGGTTGAAATCGCCCATTACCAGTAACTTTGCTCTGCTCGAGTGAGCTCTTCTTGCCACCTCAGCCAGTGTGTCCACCATCACCCTGTTGTTTTCTTCATACTCCTCTCTTGGCCTCCTGCAGTTCTGTGGTGGGTTATACATCACTCCAATGACTACTTTATGTTCTCCGGACTGAATTGTACCTACAATGTAGTCTCTTTCTCCAGTCATGTCCATGCCTTCCATTTCCTCAAATCCCCATCGGTGTTTTATGAGCAGTGCAACCCCTCCTCCCCCTCTACTCCTTCTATCTTTCCTCAGGATCTGATATCCCGTTGGGAAGATTGTGTCTGTTATTGTCTCAGCGAGTTTTGTTTCTGTGACTGATATGATGTCTGGGGATTTTTCACTGATTCTTTCGTTCCACTCCTCATGTTTATTCATTATTCCATCTGCGTTTGTGTACCAAACTTTCAGTTTCTTTTCTATCATTGTGGTCATGCAAGAATGTTGGGGTTGGGGGACCGAGAGCCTTGGTGGGGGCCTATATGGGGCTGTGGTGTTGGTGGGGTTTGTGATGATGGGGGTGGGGTCAGAATGCCCATAAGGGACAGCTGTTGGGGAGAGGTTTTTGATATGGGGGTTGGTGGCAGAGGGAACAGTGAGTGGGTTGTAGTATAGGTTGCTCAGTTGCGTTGGGAATGTCGCAGTTGGAGTCTTTTGGTGGGAGGTTCTGTGGGGTGTGTCTTCCCTTCCTCCTGTGTCTGGGTCCTGCTCATTTTCGTCATTGCCTCTCGTTCCTCCTTGCGTCTCTGTACCCTCTCTTTCAGTGTAGTCCTTTCTTCTTGTGTTCTGTCGCGGTCGAGGTACACTCTCTGGTACCCCTGTTTGTCCCTCAGTCTTGCTTTCTCTTGCAGAATCCTGGTTCGAACTGATTCTTCCTTGAAAGTTACTCTGACAGGCTGTATCCTTCCACTCGCAAACCACCCAATTCTCTGAAAATTTGTCACCTGGGTCATATCGCCCTCACCTATTGTTTTCATGATGCCTTCAATCATTTTTTTCTCCTCCTGTTTTATTTCTTCAAAGTTGTCCCCCTTGGCTTCTTGGAGCCCGTACACAAAAACTGACCTCGCCCTTTCCTCCTCGCACTGAGTCTCCATCTGCTTCCTCTGAGGCATTTTATTTCCTTCCATTGACATGTTCTTGCCTTCAGTCCCTGTCATATCTGAAACTTCTATTCTCAGTGAACTGTCTTTCATGACCAGCTGTCCCTTGCTACTGCAGTTGGCTGTTAGAATCTCTGCATATAGCATACCTTCATTGTCTTCGGACCTGTCATTTGATCTTAGTGTGCTCCTCGTCTTTTCCCTGGCCCCACGTGGGTCTGATAGGGCCTTCGTGTATGTCATGTCTCCGTTGTTGCTTACCGTCCCCTTGTCTGCGCCTGACATTGAATTTCCTGATGTCACATCTGAATTGTCATTTGTCTCTCTAGTCTGTTTCAGGCTTTGCAGTTTCTCTTCTAAGCACTGTATCCTAGCTTCTGCTGTTAAGACCTGTACTTCCCACTTCCTGCACTCTTCAGCTATCCGCTCCTCCATTTTCTTACCAAGCTCCACTATCTTCCTTCCCCACTCTTCCTCCCTTTTTTGGAGCTCTAACTCCCAGTCTTTCCTCCCTGGTTCGTCTACCAGATCACTGGTTTTCCGTCCTCTAGAGCCACCCATTTTTTTTTTTTTTTTTTATGTGTGTGTGTGTGTGTGTGTGTGTGTGTGTTGTGTACGAGTGTATTTGCATGTGAGCGTGTATTTGTGTGAGTGAATGAGCTTGTTTGCGTGTGTAAGTGTGTATGAGTGTGTGTTTATGTGTGTGTTTGTGAAAGTGTATTAATGAGCATAAGTGTATTAATGTGTAATGTGTATAAACATTTTGTGTATAATTGTATATAGCGTGTTTGCATTCGTGCCAGTGTGTATAAATGTGTTTGCATGTGTGTCAGTGAGTATAAATGTATTTGCATGTGTGTGTATAATTGTGAATGAGTGTATTTGCATATTAGTGTGTATTAGTGTGTGTGAGTGTGTTTGCATGTTTGTATGTGTGAGAGTCAGTTGTGGTATTCTCGTACAGCAAATTAGTTCACGACAGGTAGGGGATCTCAAGGTCCAGGTAATGTCATAAGTATGAGTGACCAGCATTTCTGTAGTGTCAGACGGGAGGCAACCCGCTGAGAAATGGTTTTATGGTAACTCGTCGACGGGTCTTATGATCTGAATTAAAGGGTAGGTGTACGATATTTTACTCATGTATAACGAAGGACCCCACTGCGTTACTGATGATATAATCCAGGTGGGGCCGACCTAGGTATGACGCAGGAAAGTGAAGCCGAAATTAAAGTCCTCCAGGTGGACCCGACACTCTGGGGGTTGAACGGGTGAAAGTATTAGGTACTGCCCAATTGTTGAGCTGGGCATATAAAGATTCTAGCATATAAATGAGGGTCAGAAAGGTTGTGTTTTCATTATACGGGAAGATCTTAAGTTAGTGTTTCCACCAGCGTCTTCACCAATCCTATCAGCACCCCAATCAGATCCACTTAGTTCTGCCACCAACATCACCACCACCTCCTATAAGCACATCTATCTGCTCTACCATCATATCTTTATCACCCCATCACGTCGTTTGAGACCTTAATTAAACACACCTTAAGAAAACACTGTTATGACATTAATTTTACCCTCTCTTTTAATAATGAAATATTTTTATTAAAATATAGGGGGATACCACCTCAAGAACTGGACTGGGAAAAATCATCGTCAGAGAGGAGAATGAACATACTTCAGGGAAAACTCAAGATTCTACCAGGAGCTGTTTGAATATTTTCTTCTGCCACCCACTATATTCTATGTGAACTACACTTCTCTCGGCAGGAAGCGTATGTGTGCACGGATGAGATCACACCTATTGAGTGCTCGATTTGTTCCACACACCTAAAATGTCCCTCTTCTCTTTTTGTTAGGTGAGCTGTTTCCCTGGTTTTGTGGTTGACTAGCTGGAAATTTTTTTGTTATCCCTTAATCAGTCTGGTAAACCTAAGCTGGAGGGGAAATGACGCGTGTGAGTGAAGGCACATTCCACAGGTTGTTCATGGTGGAGGTAGAGGAGACCATGGTCCGGAGGTCCGGAGGTCCGGAGGTCCGGAGGTCCGGAGGTCCGGAGGTCCGGAGGTCCGGAGGTCCGGAGGTCCGGAGGTCCGGAGGTCTGGAAGTCCGGAGTTCGAATCTCCTCCGTTTTGGTTGGAAAACATTAGGGGCGTGTTTCAATAAGACACCTGTTATCCATGTTCACCCATCAGTGTAAAATGGGTACCTGGATGTTAGTCGATGACGGTACCCTAGCTGGCACAACAGAATCTCTCCTACAGGACATCAGAAAAATTAAAGACATGAGAGAAAGCCTGAGCCTATCTTTAAACCCCACCAAATATGAAATAGTTTTTACCGATGGCCAGATGATCCAGAATATTAGCGCTGTTTTACAGATTTCGCCTGCCTTATTCGGCAAGATGAGGGTTGGTACTTAAGCCACAATCGCAAGTTTTACGTTTCTGGCACTATATATATATATATATATATATATATATATATATATATATATATATATATATATATATATATATATATATATATATATATATATATATATATATACATATATATATATATATACATATATATATATATATACATATATATATATATACATATATATACATATATATATATACATATATATACATATATATATATACATATATATACATATATATATATATACATTTATTTTTTTTTTTTATTATCACACTGGCCGATTCCCACCAAGGCAGGGTGGCCCGAAAAAGAAAAACTTTCACCATCATTCACTCCATCACTGTCTTGCCAGAAGGGTGCTTTACACTACAGTTTTTAAACTGCAACATTAACACCCCTCCTTCAGAGTGCAGGCACTGTACTTCCCATCTCCAGGACTCAAGTCCGGCCTGCCGGTTTCCCTGAATCCCTTCATAAATGTTACTTTGCTCACACTCCAACAGCACGTCAAGTATTAAAAACCATTTGTCTCCATTCACTCCTATCAAACACGCTCATGCATGCCTGCTGGAAGTCCAAGCCCCTCGCACACAAAACCTCCTTTACCCCCTCCCTCCAACCTTTCCTAGGCCGACCCCTACCCCGCCTTCCTTCCACTACAGACTGATACACTCTTGAAGTCATTCTGTTTCGCTCCATTCTCTCTACATGTCCGAACCACCTCAACAACCCTTCCTCAGCCCTCTGGACAACAGTTTTGGTAATCCCGCACCTCCTCCTAACTTCCAAACTACGAATTCTCTGCATTATATTCACACCACACATTGCTCTCAGACATGACATCTCCACTGCCTCCAGCCTTCTCCTCGCTGCAACATTCATCACCCACGCTTCACACCCATATAAGAGCGTTGGTAAAACTATACTCTCATACATTCCCCTCTTTGCCTCCAAGGACAAAGTTCTTTGTCTCCACAGACTCCTAAGTGCACCACTCACTCTTTTTCCCTCATCAATTCTATGATTCACCTCATCTTTCATAGACCCATCCGCTGACACGTCCACTCCCAAATATCTGAATACGTTCACCTCCTCCATACTCTCTCCCTCCAATCTGATATTCAATCTTTCATCACCTAATCTTTTTGTTATCCTCATAACCTTACTCTTTCCTGTATTCACCTTTAATTTTCTTCTCCTGCACACCCTACCAAATTCATCCACCAATCTCTGCAACTTCTCTTCAGAATCTCCCAAGAGCACAGTGTCATCAGCAAAGAGCAGCTGTGACAACTCCCACTTTGTGTGTGATTCTTTATCTTTTAACTCCACGCCTCTTGCCAAGACCCTCGCATTTACTTCTCTTACAACCCCATCTATAAATATATTAAACAACCACGGTGACATCACACATCCTTGTCTAAGGCCTACTTTTACTGGGAAAAAATTTCCCTCTTTCCTACATACTCTAACTTGAGCCTCACTATCCTCGTAAAAACTCTTCACTGCTTTCAGTAACCTACCTCCTACACCATACACTTGCAACATCTGCCACATTGCCCCCCTATCCACCCTGTCATACGCCTTTTCCAAATCCATAAATGCCACAAAGACCTCTTTAGCCTTATCTAAATACTGTTCACTTATATGTTTCACTGTAAACACCTGGTCCACACACCCCCTACCTTTCCTAAAGCCTCCTTGTTCATCTGCTATCCTATTCTCCGTCTTACTCTTAATTCTTTCAATTTTAACTCTACCATACACTTTACCAGGTACACTCAACAGACTTATCCCCCTATAATTTTTGCACTCTCTTTTATCCCCTTTGCCTTTATACAAAGGAACTATGCATGCTCTCTGCCAATCCCTAGGTACCTTACCCTCTTCCATACATTTGTTAAATAATTGCACCAACCACTCCAAAACTAAATCCCCACCTGTTTTTAACATTTCTATCTTTATCCCATCAATCCCGGCTGCCTTACCCCCTTTCATTTTACCTACTGCCTCACGAACTTCCCCCACACTCACAACTGGCTCTTCCTCACTCCTACAAGATGTTATTCCTCCTTGCCCTATACACGAAATCACAGCTTCCCTATCTTCATCAACATTTAACAATTCCTCAAAATATTCCCTCCATCTTCCCAATACCTCTAACTCTCCATTTAATAACTCTCCTCTCCTATTTTTAACTGACAAATCCATTTGTTCTCTAGGCTTTCTTAACTTGTTAATCTCACTCCAAAACTTTTTCTTATTTTCAACAAAATTTGTTGATAACATCTCACCCACTCTCTCATTTGCTCTCTTTTTACATATATATATATATATATATATATATATATATATATATATATATAATTATATATATGTATTACTTATATATATTATATATTTATGTAAATATATATGAACATATTATATATATATGTATATATATATTTATTTCTTATTATCACACTGGCCGATTCCCACCAAGGCAGGGTGGCCCGAAAAAGAAAACCTTTCACCATCATTCACTCCATCCCTGTCTTGCCAGAAGGGTACTTTACACTACAGTTTTTAAATTGCAACATTAACACCCCTCCTTCAGAGTGTAGGCACCGTACACACGCACACACACACACACACACACACACACACACACACACACACACCTAGCCAAGCATGTAAAGAAACTAGAGAAAGTGCAAAGGTTTGCAACAAGACTAGTCCCAGAGCTAAGAGGTATGTCCTATGAGGAGAGGTTAAGGGAAATCAACCTGACGACACTGGAGGACAGGAGAGATAGGGGGGACATGATAACGACTTACAAAATACTGAGAGGAATTGACAAGGTGGACAAAGACAGGATGTTCCAGAGACTGGACACAGTAACAAGGGGACACAGTTGGAAGTTGAAGACACAGATGAATCAAAGGGATGTTAGGAAGTATTTCTTCAGCCACAGAGTAGTCAGTAAGTGGAATAGTTTGGGAAGCGATGTAGTGGAGTCAGGATCCATACATAGCTTTAAGCAGAGGTATGATAAAGCTCATGGTTCAGGGAGAGTGACCTAGTAGCGACCAGTGAAGAGGCGGGGCCAGGAGCTTGGACACGACCCCTGCAACCTCAACTAGGTGAGTACAACTAGGTGAGTACACACACATATGTATATATATATATATATATGCATATATATATATATTCTGCCGAATAGGCAGAACTTGCGATCTTGGCTTAAATAGCAACGCTCATCTTGCCATATATGACAAGTGAAAATTTGTGAATGCAATAATTTCGCCAAAATCATTCTGAACCTAACGAAAAAAAAATATTTCACTGTGTTTGCTTAGTATTAAATTATTGTAAACAAATCTAAAATATATTTAGTTGGGTTAGGCTAAAATAAATTGCGTTTGTTATAATAAGGTTAGGTAAGTTTTCTAAGTTCCTTTTGGTGCAAAATTAAAAAATTTTACATCAGCATTAATGAAAAAAATATATCTTTAAACGTATAAGAGGAAATTTTAGAAAGGACTTAATTTTAAATGAGTTCTTGCTAATTTACCATTTTTACATATTCCTCACGACATATATATATATATATATATATATACACACACACACACACACACACACACACACACACACACACACACACACACACACACACACGCACACATATATATATATATATATATATATATATATATATATATATATATATATATATATATATATATATATATATATATATTACAATATATATAGGGAAGTACCACCTCTATATCTGGAATGGGGACCCTCATCCAGAGAAGACAATAAACGTACCTCAGGGAAAACTCAAGGTTCTCCCCGGAGCTGTTTGAATATTTTCTTCTGCTACCACCCCTATATATACCATTCGCTGCCTGGATGAGGTAGAGTGCGGTCGTGCTTTGCACCCCTCTACTGTTTCCCAGACGAGCTACTCAGTCAACAACATGGCGCCAGGTGTGTGCAGGAGAGTGAATACTGTGGGCATTGAACTCATTAGTGGGGCTTTAACGCCTACGTCAGTCGATGTGTTATTGCCCAAAATTATAAGAGAGACATACGGCATCAGAGACGAGGATTTATATGGAGTGGCACTGAACGGTGTATGTAGAATTTTCGTGAAAGTGCTAACTACTCAAGTATACGAGGCTTTGGTTGATCGTTACCAAGATGTCAGCATTAACGTAACATCGGCAGTGAGGGTCAAGTTGACGGATGTATCACGACATTATTCGTGGGTTAAGCTCCGCAACGTGCCTTTTGAGGCTGATGAGGTAGATATTTGAAATGTATTCGAACGTTATGGAACTGTACATCTGGCCCAACCTGGCAAATGGGTAAAAGGTGCTTACACAGGATTTCCTGAGGGTTCTTTTAATCTCAAGATGACGCTAAGGCATCCTATACCCTCGTATGTATATCTCGGAGAGTTTAGAACCCAGATAATGGTAGCGTATGCGGGGCAGAGACGTACGTGCCGACTGTGTGGCGAATATGACCATATGGCGGCAGACTGTGGCAAGCGGAGTATGGCTCCTGGGCCGGCAAGGGGCGGAGCACCTGCGCATGAGCACCCGATGCCTAAGGAAGAACAGGGGCAAGGAGGAGGGCGTGGTCGCATGTGGAGTGAAGAGGTAGTGGCTCCGCCTGTGGAATCGGAAGAAGTGGTGATCCATGAATCACCTGGCCCATCAACAGTACAGTTGTCAAGTGAGGAGGTGCAGGAGGGCGCAGCAGTGAAGGCTATTGAGGAGGAGTTGGAGACGGTGATACAGGCTATGTTACAGTCTACGGAGGTGGAGAGTTACAGCGAACAAGAACCTGGGATCAGAGCAGGTGTGTGTGTGGGGAAGGGGAGGATCAGGTGGCACCTGTGGTGGACAGTGCGAGTGCCATGGAAGGACATGGAGGCGGATTAAGGGTGGTAGAGGTGGAAGTCCATTGTGCTGGCTCCCAGGACTCAGATATGGAAACTGAGGGAGCTACAAGGAAAAGGGCAGCAGCGTCAGATTCGGACGATGTTCTGACGCCGGCGCAAAGGCCGGGGAAAAAGACATGGGGTTATGGCACCCAGAGTGACTCTTCGAGAGGGCCACAACAGAAGGGGGGGGATGGTTGGGAAGGAGGGGGGAGTCTGTGGCAAAGGCACAGTCCAGGGGAACGGTCTGAAAGGGAAGAATCTTGACATGAGGCGGGGAAGGAAACCTTAAACTGGCCTCAGGTGTGTAACAATAAATATTAATGGTCTGTGTGATGGTGTTAAACGGGAGTGCTTCAGGATGTTTTTGAATAGGTACAAGGTTGACGTAGCTTTTGTGCAGGAGCACAATTTTAAGCTTGGTTGTGAATTAGTGGTGCCTGGGTATCAGGCTTATGTGTTGCCGTCTGAGCGTTTAAAAGGAGGAGTGTGTGTGTTGATCAGGGAGGCAAGCCCGTTTGTATTGCATAGGAAAGAGTGGGGAGAGGGGGGAGAGTATTACGTGTGGAAGGATGGTGGATGGGAGAGAGAGTGGCGTTTGTGTGTGTATGCCCCTGCAGAAAGTGACGTGAAAATGAAGATGGATTTTGTGCGGGAGCTCGTGTACTACCTACGCACGTTACCGTTTGTGGCGATTGTGGGGGGGGATTGGAATTGTGTAATTAAGAGGACAGACGTGGAACCCAGAGGAGCGGGATATTTTTCCTCAGTCGTGGGGGGCCTGCTTAGAGATCTTCAGTTACGTGATGCTTTCGGGGGAGGTCTGTGGGAGGTGGAACATACGTTTATAAGAAGGGGATATGCGGCTCGTTTGGACAGGTTATATTTATCTCAGAGGGTTTTGGTAGAGTCTTTTAAAACTATTGAGATGGTGTCTTCCGATCATAGGGCGGTATTAGTGGAGGTGGGATGGGATGCTTTGGCTCGTAGGCAGGGAAGTTAATGGAAACTGAACACGATGGTTTTGGGGGATAGGGAGGGAGTGGAAGCGTTTGCAATATTTTGGGAACAGCTCTGTGCCGACAGAAGGACTGAGGAAGATGTGGTAGGATGGTGGGATAGTGTGGCTAAGTTAAGAATACGTCAATTTTATGTGAGGGAGGGCAAACGCATTAATCAATTGCGGTATGGTTTGTCAAATTATTTAGAATCTAGATTACGGGATTGTTACGAGGGGGGGGGGCGGTGGCCGGGGTGTACCCGGTGGAGGATATACACATGTTGAAGGACAGGATACGGGATTTGCAAGAAGAACGTTTTGCAGCTGTACGGGTACAGGCGGGGTTGGACGAAGTACTCTGGGGCGACAAGCCATCAGCTTGTGTGCTGCGAGGACAGAAGGTACGACAGCGAACGACTACAATACCGGGTTTGCAAGTCATATCTTCTGTGGGGGGTTTTAGAGAGGGTCAGGTATTAAGGGACACCAAGGGGATGAGTGCATATGCAGATAGATGGTTTGAGGAATACGGGAAAAGTAGTGGGGTGGATGGCGAGGTTCTTGGGAAGGTATGTGAGTATGTGCCATGCAAACTAGGGAGGAGTGATCGGGAGGCACTGGGTGGGGTCATTGAGGAGGGGGAAATATGGAGAGCCCTTATGGACATGAGGAAGGGTAAGGCACCCGGGATCGATGGTTTACCAAGCGAATTTTATGTACAGCACTGGGGTCTGCTTAGGGGTTTCCTAGTAAGGTTAATGAATGCCATGAAAGACGGAGGTAAGATGGGAGGATCTCAGGCAACGGCGGTGGTGGTGTTGGTCCCAAAGGGTAAACAGCAGAGTACCCTTCGGGATTACCGAGCTATTTCGTTGCTTTGTGCTGATTATAAATTATTTGCGAAAATTCTTGGGAATCGGCTTAAATGTGTTGTGGGGAGGGTCGTGTTTGAGTCTCAGTTTGGGTTACCTGGTAGGTCAATGGGCGAGGGCCACGGGATCATAAAGGGGTTCCTGGAGGACATGGAAAGGGGAAGAGGGGCGTTGGTGGCATTGGATTGGCAAGGGGCTTATGATAGGGTGGAAAGAAAGGCTTTGAGGGATATTCTCCTACGACAGGGGTTTGGCGAAGAAATAGTGGGGTGGGTGGATACGTTGTACTCAAACGCAAAGGTAAGGGTGCAAATCAATGGGTGTGTGTGGAGGGAGTCAACATGGAGCGGGGTCTTCGGCAGGGATGTCCTTTATCACAAATATTGTTTGCATGTGTTCAGGATCCCTTTTATAGGATGGTGGAGGATCGTCTAAGGACGGGGGGGGAGGGATGGTGAGCTGAAGCCGTGGCCTGGTTTGGTGGGCTATGTTGATGATACCACTATTTTGGTAAGTGAGGAGACACGGTTAGGACTTTTGGGGGAAGTTGTACACACTTTTGGGAGAGCTACTGGGATGAAGGTAAATCTGGAAAAGTCAATGATCATGGGGCTGGGAGAGTGGGCAGAGAGATTAGATTGGGGATGTGATGTTGTGCAGCGGAGGACCGGGAGCCTGAAAATCTACAGTGTCATGTATGAGGCTGACCTGAGTGCTGCTGAATAGGATGGTGGAACAGGTGCAGCCACTGTTGGGAATGCTGCGACCTCACCATTTAACCCTTAGGCAACGTGCAATTGTCATCAATGTATTACTATATAGAAAAGTCTGGTTTGTTTTGGCTGTGATGCCTTTAACAGGAACGGCGATCACGAGTATTCTTAGAATGGTGTTCAAATTTTTGTGGGGTTCAGGGTGCAACTGGTTGCGAAGGGAGGTAGTGACATTGCCGGTATGTAGGGAAGGGTTGGGTTTGTTGGACTTGAGAAAGCGCGTGAAATGTGTGTTTATTAAGAGGGAAGTGATGAGTGCAGGTGGATGGAGGGAGGGTCAGCTAGATAAGGTACATGCTCACATGAGGAAATGGTATGGAGGGGCGGAAATGAAGGAATGTGAAACAGTGTTACGTGCCTTAATGTTAGCCAGGGAACCGGGAAAAGTAAAGGTGGGAACTTTGTGTAAATCGTTAGGGGATATGTAGTGGCGCCAGTTGAAGGGATCTACCCCATGTATGCATGGGATGTAATATGGCGAAGATTTAGTAAATTAAGGATACGACCTAGGGCGCGTGAGGTTATGTACCGTTTCCTGCATAGGATTTTGCCAACGGGAGCGATGCTCCGAGATGGGAGGGTTATTGAGGGTGGGGGGGGGGGGGGTGTGGCAGATGCAGTGGGGAAGAGACTGTGTATCATGTCCTCTATTTTTGTGAAGGTTTGGAGTGCATCAGGGTATGGATGAGTATGGTAGTGGTGAGGGTGGGGGGTCAAGGTGTGTCGGTATTGCGAGCGTTGAGTCTTGATATGAGTGGTGTGGATGAGAGCGTGGTAAGAGGTTTAGCATATGTCATCGTGGACTACATATATGTTTTATGGGGTATGAGGGGGAAGGTGGGTGGGGATGTGATGAGAAGGACTTTGGCGGCGACGTTTTATCAAATTGTGTCGCAATAGAGACATTTTTGGGAAAAGGTGGGAAGAGTATTTTTCTGAGGGTTATAGAGGACTAACAATAGGGAATTTATTGGCGTTATAAGGGGCTTTAACTGCCGGGGTGAGTAGGTTGGTAAAAGGGGGGGGGGTTCAGGGTATTTCAATGGGCTCACCTCCTTGGGTATGCAGTGATGTGGTTGGGTGTGATTGGAGGTACTAGTGTGTGACCAGATGAGAGGTTGTGCAAGATAAGTTTTGCTTAGTTCCCTTGATGGGGAAGGTGTAAGGAGCAGATTAAATATATAACATGTATTAATGTATAACCTATAAATTATATAACATGTATATTTCTTTGGTAGAGTATTATGTTCCACTTGCACTGGTATTGCAATTGAATTTGAATTTTCTTGAGAGGGTTTTCCTTTCACTATTTCCTTGAAGCACTGAGTTATTTTTGCCTTTTTTGTAACGTGGTCCAGCATCAGTTTTGACGTAATTACCTATTATTATTATTCTTATTTAAGGTATTGTAATTTTGGTAGTCCTGTACCATTCATGGTTGTAAATAATGTTTCCTCAAGTGACATGTGTCATAATAATCCTAAATTGAGGATAATTAATGTCATGATTATTCAGGTTGGTGATGGGGTTAGTTTTCAATGTGTGTGTGTGTGAATGGGCGGGGGAAGGATTGATGATGGGTCACCTGTGTTGCAGCACAGGTTTCTTAATAAGGCATATTGTAGGTCTGGTGTAATTTGTTGCGAGTTGTATTACGGGTGATTGTCATTAAGCTTGCTGCATTATTGTGTTGAGGTTGTAATTTTAGGAGTTTTATTTATAACCATTTTGTGGCCTTTGTTATTAAACCTTTATTCCTTCTTAAATTGTGATATGTTTTAAAAACTTGTATATAGTAGACTGTCAGATGTTGCCTGGACTGTTTTGTGTTTATATATTGTTTTATTGATGTTGTCCTTGTTCAAGTTTTTTTTTAATTTTAAGTGAACAAGGGAATGTGGACTGTATTCATTGGTGGGGAGAGGGGACTGTAAGTAATAATGGGTAGGTACCATTATATCTATGAACCCTTGTGTACTTGTGAAACAATGTACGTACGGCAGTCTGTAGGTTGTGTTAAGTTTATTTTAAGGGCCTTATGTATGTGCTTATTCAGTAGATTGTGTAGTGAATGTTATTGCTCATCATCAGTGTCAGTGTTACATATTAATATATGTACCTATAAATATTTGTACATGAAGTTTTAAATAAAATATAAAAAAAAAAATTGACCAGTTTTACATATTCGGCACGACATATATATATATATATATATATATATATATATATATATATATATATATATATATATATATATATATATATATATATATATATATATATATATATATATATATATATATATATATATATATATATATATATATATATATATATATATATATATATATATATATATATATATATATATATATATATATATATATATATATATATTTACATACATATATATACTATGTGAACATTTATTAATAAACAAAATACATTTACAGAAAAAAACATAAACATGAATACAATGGCACAATGTATCAAAGATCATGAATTTCCTCCAGCTCCTCCGAGGCTGGACGTGAGCCAAGTATGCAGCAAGCATTTCCCCTCTGGATGGCGACGCTGAGGCGCTGGAACATGAAAGTGGCTGCCCTTGGGTCCCTGGTGGTGTCGATGAGTCTGGAACCCAATTCTTTAAGGAAACGTGTGGCATTTTTTCCCCATGATTCCAAGGTCTCTGATCCCACTGTGACAAATTGATACTGTTGGCTAATGTCCCTGTACTTGCTGATCTTGTACTCCTCCCTGTGGTCAGCAGCTCCTCCCTGTCGCCCCACACTGTGATGGATATAGGTGTCAGCCAGTGTGGACACACAGGTATAGTCCCATGCTAAGAGCTTGCCATTCTTCCAAGGATAGATGGTGATCCCGTCGGGGTGGTTTGCTGGGTTGTGGGTATTGTTTGCTGCAAGCGATCGTGGCTCCCTCTCGGCAGGGCATCCAACTGTAGCAAGGGTTCTCTTAATGATGTCGTTGACCTCATTGTGTCTTGAATGCCAGCCCTTGGTTTTGGAACAGTTAAGACCATGTAGACCGTATTGGTCTGCTTGCACTTCGCCGCAAATACACATATATTCTGTGTGAATTGGGGCAGCAAGGCGCAGAGCCACTGCAATAGGGTCGAGTCGCGTTCCCATTGCCGATATGGGAACTGTTTGGAGGAAGTCCCCGGAGTGATGTGCACTCACAGCCTGGAGACGGGCAATCTCCCTATCTGATGTTGCAGCCCTGAGCATGTTGGCAAGCACCTTTTCAGCAACTGGGCCATCCCAGCTTGACTGTTTGTGAGCCAGTGCTGCACTAGGGTTTGGTGCTGGAGCAGCAAGAGTCTCCCATTCGGTGATGGCACTGGCATAGCTAGGGTCTTCTATTCCTGCTGAGTCACTGAGGGTGTCAGGAAGAGTGCAATGGAAGGGTGCAATGGAAGAGGATAGGAAAGCTGGTAGAGCAATCTGGGAGGATCTGCGTACTCCTAGCCCTCCAAGCCTGACCGGAAGTGAAGCTTGCAACCACTGTCCATCGTCAAGGGAAAGATTCAATACACTCTCTAGCATGGCCTTCGGGAGAGAGTCATATTCCTTGAGTTTTGGACTGCTGAAGGCTGGGGAGCATCTCAGAAAATAGGTAAGTTTTGGGATTGACAGGCACCTGGTGAGTAGGTAGAAGGCATCGTGTGTGTCAATGTCTTTCATCCTGCTTTCCATCGTCCGGAGGTCTGAGACTTTTTTTCCTAGGATCAGATCGATGGCATTGGACCCAAGAGGAGCACCGAGGAGAGTGCTATTGGCTGGATCAATGGCTCGTGCTCCTGGTAAAACGGCGCTAATATTCTGGATCATCTGTTGATTGGTAGAAACTATTTCACATTTGGTGGGGTTTAAAGAAAGGCCCAGGCTTTCTCCCATGTCTTTAATTTTACTGATGTCCTCTAGGAGAGATTCTGTTGTGCCAGCTAGGGTACCGTCGTCCAGGAACCAGATATTGAGCTCGCTGGAGAGTGCCTCCGTGACTTCCTTGATGACCATACAAAATAGAAAGGGGGCGAGAGGGTCCCTCTGTTGCACGCCCTCACACGAGTCAATTTCATGGTCCCCAAACAATAGTTTGGAAGTCACACTATAACACGATTCTATGAAGGGATAAAGGGAAGGGAAGTTTCTATAAACTGCTTGGAGAGCAGCATCCCTTCTGACTGAGTTGAAAGCATTGGCAAAGTCCAATTTGACCAAGGCTTTTTCATAGGACATGTTTTTGATATATACTCGTGCTGCGTGGGCAGCTGCTTCACAGCCCTGTTGAACGCCGAAACCGAGCTGAGTTGGTTTCAGCATTGCAGCAGCCTCTTGACTCACCCTTCTTACTGCAGCCTTGGCGACTAGGCGCCGAAGGGTGTTACCCACTGCAATGGGCCTGATTCCGCCATCCTTTTTCCGGAGGGCACACAATGAGGCACCAAAGAAAAAGGGTCTGATAGCCTCTGGGACACTGCCAGCCAGGCACAGGTTGGAAAATTTGGTGAGTTCAGACAGCAGCCTCTCTGAAACCTCACCAAGTGCTGGATTGAGTATTTGTTTTAAGTGTTGAGGCCTTAAACCGGTGAAACCTCCTGCTGAACCCTGTGGAAATGACATAGCAGCTTTATACACATCAGCATCCTGTAAGGTTCTTCGCCTGCTGCAATGTCAGGGAGGTCAATGTTGGTACTGGGAGCCCTGGGTGGATGTTTGTCCTTCAGAGCTTGCGCCGTGCTGACGTCCTAGGGAGCGATGGTATCCTCACTGGTTATAAGTCTCAAAGCTCCAATAGTATTACCCTCTTCTATTTTTTTGCTAATTTGGGCTCTGATTTTTGAGGTGTCGGGGTGTCCTGTTGTTGGCATTTGCCCGGCGGGTGTTTGTCGCCCTAGGGGGGAGACGGACGAGGTTGTCATCCCTTGGGATGACAACCTTGGGAATGCATTTATTGCCCTAATAACATGTGTTGCTAGTGACTTGTCCCTCCTTGGTGGGACAGCCAAACAGGCATTACCAAAAAGCAGCAAGTTGTGCCAGGATCTGTTGTTTGAAGGAGCATCGTTGACTTTCTTCAGAAGGTCAGTGAATTTGCTAGCAGCTTGAGGGCGAGCTGCTTTGGGGATGTGTGTCAGAGTCCTGGTGGATGTTAATTTGATTGCAGATTTGAGGTCCTCTGTATACATATGTCGTGCCGAATATGTAAAGCTGGTCAATTAGTAAGAACTCATTTAACATTTAAAATTAAGTCCTTTCTGAAATTTTCTCTTATACGTTTAAAGATATATTTTTTCATTAATGTTAATGTAAAAATTTTTAATTTTGCACCTAAAGAATCTTAGAAAACTTACCTAACCTTGTTATAACAAGAGCAATTTATTTTAGCCTAACCCAAGTAAATATATTTCACATTTGTTTACAATAATTTAATACTAAACAAACCCAGTGAAATATACGTTTCTCGTTAGGTTCAGAATGATTTTGGCGAAATTATTGCATACACAAATTTTCACTTGTCCTATATGGCAAGATGAACGTTGCTATTTAAGCCAGGATCGCAAGTTCTGCCTATTCGGCACGACATATATATGTACATATGCTTAACATTTCGCAAACAGTAATTGGGTCTAGCTCCGTGATAAAGTACTCTGGACTCTGATACAGAGTTAGCAGGTTCGAGTCATGCTCTCGACGTAGACACAACGTTTATATATACATGTATATATATATATATATATATATATATATATATATATATATATATATATATATATATATATATATATATATATATATATATATATATATATATATATATATATATATATATATATATATATATATATATATATATATATATATATATATGTCGTGCCGAATAGGCAGAACTATTCTATTCTATTTGATTCGCCGGTAATCCCGGCCCGGGTCTCTTCCATTTTGGTGACCCGGCATTGGCTCCCCAGGTAGGGAAGTGACATTTATCGTTACTTGCACCTGTGTGGCAGGTCTTCAGCAGGAAGGGGGGGGTACCTCACCGGCCCTATGGCCAGATGACGTACCAACCGTTAGTGTGCACTAACAGTGGCTGGTGTGCAGTGCAATGGAGGCCCAAAGCAGGCCCTCGCAGCAACTTCAGCGGGGGGGCGGATGACGTGCAAGGACTGGAAGTAAGGTTTCCAAGTCCCTGACAGCTAAGTACACAAGATGTGCTGCCTCATCCTCTCGGGTCTGCCCTACTGGGGTCATTGGGAAGTGTCTACAGCGAAGGGGCATCGTAGCCGGGCAGTCTAACAGGTAGTGCACCAAGGGCTGCGGAACCATTCGGTCACAATGGGCACAGAGCTCCTCTCGTGCCCGTTCAACAATCCGCGCAGTGGTGGGATACCCCAAGCGTAGGCGGTGGATATGCACCCTCAGTTCCCTGGACTGTGTCCGAATACTTGGAGGGGGCACCCTGTGGGTCGCCCTGACATACAAACAGAGGCTCCGTGAATCCCCAGGGTCAGGGAATGGGCGCCTGGCCACACCAGCAGCCCACAGCACAATCTGGCTTAGGCTGATGGAGATCGCAGCACGTGGCTGTGCCTCGAGGGTTGCAGTCCTAGCAGCCTCATCTGCAGCATCATTGCCAGGGATACCCACATGGCTCGGGATCCAGTTGATGGTAGCCCTGTGACCCTGGGCCATGAGAGTCTGCAGGTCACCCCGGATGGATGTGATTAAGTGTATGTTGTCCTTTGGCTCTCTGTGCATAAGCGCTTGGATCGCTGCCTTGGAATCAACGTGGATGATGGGGGGATGCTGATGGTCTGCAAGAGCATGCCGCAGAGCTTGTTGGATGGCAAAGAGTTCGGCCTGGAGGATGGTGCAATGGTCTGGGAGGCGCCAACCTGATGTCAGATTGCTGTGGAACATCCCAGCAGCTGTGCGGCCTGCCACTGGGTCTCTGGAGCCATCAGTGTAATATGGTACACACCCTGGGCCTTCCACACCCACAATGCTAGCCGAGGCAAGGTGGTGCAGAATGTCCCGGGTGCAATGCCTCTTGCTGTCTGGTAGGGTTGTCCAGCACACCGCAAACAGCTCTGGTGCCCAAGGGGGTGGCACCGTGTAGTTCGCTGCCAGTCTGTCGCAGCCTCCCGCCTGGAGCAATGTCATGGGCAAGAGCTTCTGTGTGGCATCTGCTACCGACCACATCCATCGGCGGCCGGGATGCAGTGGAATGACCTGTCCCTGGTGGACCCGTAAATCTCTCATCAGTTTGTCAGCCCCTGGGAGTCGGAGATACTTTGCAATCCTCCTGGCAGCTACCAGTTGGATCCTGTCTTCAAGAGGCTGTAGCTGCACCTCAAGGTTCAGAGCCACTGCATTGGCCCACCTAGGAGCCCCCAGCATGTCCCGTACATCTGTGTTCTGGATGACACAGAGGGATTTGATGTTTGTGGGTCTGGCGTGAACCAGAGCAAGTGCCCAATAGTCAACGAGGGAACGTATTGCCTGGATGTAGAACAACCTCATGACCTCGAGGCTGGCCCCAACCCTAGGGTTGGCCATGGCACTCAATGCCCTGACCCTCTGCAGAGCCCTCTCTTTAATGTGGTGCACATGTTTCTGGAAGGTGAGGTGCCTGTCAATGTAGATGCCAAGGTACCTATAACTGTGAACCCACTCCAGGTCGATGCCCAGGACCTGCAGCCTCTGACTGGGCACCCTGGTGCGAAGGATCATGGCTTTGAATTTCGCCGCAGATATCTTGAGTCCCAAGTGACGGCAGGTGGAAGCCAGTAGATCGAGGTCCTCCTGGGCACGCTGCAAAAGCCGGCGCTTCCTAGGTACGACAAGTGCCAGGTCATCGGCATAGCTGAGGAGGATGGTGCCTCTGGAGAAAGGCAGGCACACCAGCTGGTGCATCAGTACATTGAACAGGGTGGGCCTAAGCACCCCGCCCTGTGGAGTGCCGTTGTCCAGGGTTTTGAGAGAAGAGGCATGCCCCTGGAAGCGTACCCGGGCCCGCCTGTCCTGGAGATAGGAACGAAGCCATGAAAGCAGCCTGCCTTTAATCCCCCTGTGGGCCAAGAGTGAGAGGATGGCAGGTGCACTGGCTAGCTCAAAAGCTTTCTCGAGGTCAAGAAAGACAACAATGTGGGCTTGGGCGTCCGACCCAATGCCGGTCAGTAGAGTGGTAAGACTTTCGAAAGTGCCCACTCCTCTGGTGAAGCCATAGAGGTGTTTATGAAGAGGGCCAAGCTTCCACCTCAGGCGCTCCAACACCATCCTTTCAGACACCTTCGAGATGCAACTGGTGAGGGAGATGGGTCTCACACTGCCAGGATCCCCAGGCTTAGGAATCGGTATGATGTAAGCTTCCTTCCATACGACAGGGAGTTTGCCAGCTCGCCAAGTCTGGTTGATGACCCCCAGGACAGCTGAATGTCCAGAATGGCCAGACCGAGTGATCATGCCATAGGTGATACCATCATGCCCCGGTGCAGTGTCTCGATGAGATGTGAAGGCTGCCTGGAGCTCCTGGTCAGTGAAGTCTTCATCCGTGACGTCCTTAGCCTGGCATGCTGCTTGGATCACCATCACCCTTCTAGGAAGGAGGGTGGCTTGGAGGTCCTGGAGATCCTGAGGCAGTTGAGCCATGGCCGCTCTGGAGGTGAATAGGTCCACCAGACGCTCTGCCTCAGTTGCGGGGTCTGGGTGCAACCGAGCCACACTGCGACGCTGCCCAGTGGCCAATCGCAACTTGGTCCAAATCACAGATAAGGTGGAGGAGTAGCTGAAGGAGGCACACCACTCGAACCATTTAGCCTGCCGGACCCTGTGTGAGACATGGTGTGCATGCCGCACCACTTCCCTGAGCAGACGCATGGACTCAACCGTGGGATTACGCCTGTGCATCTTGCGTACAACATTGATGCGGTGGTTCTGTTCCCTGATGTCCTCATTGTAAAACCACCAGTCACGTTTATATGACCCTCCGCCTGTAATCTTAGGTATTGCTGCCTCAGCTGCACATGTGAAGGCCACCTGCAAGTTTTGAACAGCCTCATCTGG
This sequence comes from Cherax quadricarinatus, assembly GCF_038502225.1. Taxonomy (NCBI): domain Eukaryota; kingdom Metazoa; phylum Arthropoda; class Malacostraca; order Decapoda; family Parastacidae; genus Cherax; species Cherax quadricarinatus. Next base: position 61,086 of record NW_027195083.1, read on the forward strand.
GTCTTCTGGAAGAGGAGACTCCGCCCACCAGCGCTCAATGACCTCCTGGAAGCACTGCCAGTCGGCCTTTTTTAGATTCCATCTGGGGGTAGGTGTGGGGAGCGGGCACCGCTGGCCAATCAGCATAGTGACCACTGCAAAGTGATCACTGGTGAGACGGGGGTGGACCTCCCATCTCGCGCTCGAGAGCAACCGCCTAGAGATGAGTGTGACATCCAAGCGGCCACCATAGTGATGGGTTGACTCACCATTATTGAGGAGGGCGATTTCAGGGACCTCCTCCAACACAGCAGCAAGGTGCCTCCCAGCTGCGTTGGTAGGAGAGACAGAAGAAAGTATTGGGTGGTGGGCATTGACATCCCCAGCCACAACAAGACCCTCCCGTGGGGCGAGTGCTGCCACCTCTGAAATGTCAAGGGTGTACCGAGAGCTTCTGTAAATATTGTAAACCACGAGAGGTCCATCTGCCAGGTGTAGGGTGACAGCCCGAACCTCTACGCCCTCCCCACAGTCGATGGGGTCAGTGGAGATTGAATGAGGGATAGTGGTCCTGACGTAGATCGCCGTGCCCCTGCCAGTCCCTTCCAGGCGCTGAAGGTAGGCAGAGAATCCCGGAATACGTGGCTGCATTTGACGTGACAAATCGGTGAGTGTCTCCTGAAACAGGAAGACATCAACCTCATCCTGAACTGCAGCTTCAATCACTAAGTGAATTTTCCGCTGCAACCCACAAATGTTCCACTGGAGGATCTTCAAGGGCCGCAGAGGTGGCTCACTGATTCCATCTCTGCCTGGGACTCGTCGTCCGTTGTTGGCGACTCCGGGGCCTCCTCCATCATGGACTGGAAGGACTCCTGGATGATGGCTTGAAGTTCCATTGAGTCTTTCCTGTCCAGTAGGACCACGCCCAGCATCCATGACAGGAGCTGCCTGCAGGCGCCCTTGTCCTCTGCCGATGGCAGCAGGCGACAGAGGAGCGCTGAGATGACCCCGATGGTTTTCTTCAGTCGATCCGGAAAGGATTCGACCATTACCTCTGCAGGCATTGAGCTGGACGACCCGTCGAGTCGGGGCTGGGTCACTGGGTATGTCTGGGTGGCTGTCGACACTGCAGCAGCATAAGCTGGGTGCACCCTGGGCCCGGCATGAGTGGCCATGAGCTTCAAAGTCCCCTGACGGGGAACCTCTGCCTGACTCTGGCCGCTGATGCCACCGCTGGGAGCCCAGTGCTAGGAACTCGCTGGTATTGCCCTCCTGCGGTATCTGGGGAACAGTGATTGGAGACCATGCTGACTGTTGCTGGGCAGTTCCAAGGCTGGGTGGCGTCGGGGCTGTCAGGTCGTTCCGATGATGAACCTGCTGCCAGTGCTGCACCATCACAGTACAGCTCCGGTTCCAGGCATGGTGCCTCTTTGAGCAGTTGGCACACTTGGGCTCTGGCCGAAGGGCTTCGCCAGTTGGCTGTTTGAGGATTGCAATGCAATCCTTCGAGTCGTGTGCCTTGCTGCACACACCACACTTCTTCTCTCGCTGGCAGGTGGCTGCAATATGATTGAACCCCTGGCAGTTGAAGCATTGTACTGGGCCTGACAGATATGGTCGGGTCTTGAATCTTCCCCAGACCCCAAGGTCCAGGTGCGTGGGAAGTGGACCTTTGTGGTGGATCAGCACCTGGCGGGTGGGCACCTTGTTCACCGTTGCAGTGAGTCGCTCCGCCTTGACAATATTGGGCACTTCCAAAATGGGGTCCAGTGGGAGGGGCACAGGGACGTGTAAAAGCACCCCCTTGTACACCTTCTCCGAAGCAAGCAGTTCCACCATGCTGGGATGGGTCACAACCAGCCCCTTCAACTCCTCGTAAGAGTCTTCGTCCCGAGGAATGACCAGAACCTCGTTCCTGAGAGTGAACTCGCAGCGGAACTTGAGGTGGGGGAGACCTTCCAGATACCTTACAAACCCGTAGTTGGGAACCTTGAATTTGTTGAAGGCCCTGGTTGCTTGTGCCCGAGCTGAGCGGGAACTCCTCCTTCCACGTGGAGTCAGCCAGTCCCCGTCCACTGTGGAGGCCAACGCAACTGGTGTAGGCACCTGGGATGGCTCCATCCTTGCCACTTGAGGAGCTACATCCTCCTGGCTTCCTTCCACGACCCCTATGGCCATCTGGAGGTGCAAGTCTTCTTGGGTAGGGGCTGCCGACGGACCTAGTGGCAGATTGGTAGGTACAGTAGTCTCCACTGCATCCTTGGCCTTCTTGGTGGGGGCTCCCACCTGCCCCACGTCGTCCTCCAACTCGTCCCCGCATTCCAAGGAACGTTTAGGCCGTTCTCCTGGATCTGTCATGGTGATTGTAGGTGTGGGGACAGAGCCAGCAGCAGAGCTGCTGCCTGTGACCTCACAGCCGCCCACACTGGGTGTATATATATATATATATATATATATATATATATATATATATATATATATATATATATATATATATATGTATATATATATATATATATATATATATATATGTATATATATATGTATATATATATATATATATATATATATATATATATATATATATATATATATATATATATATATATATATATATATATATGTGTATATATATATATATATATATATATATATATATATATATATATATATATATATATACATATATATATATATATATATATATATAAATATATATGTATATATATAAATATAAATATATATATATATATAAATATATATATAAATATGTATGTATATATATAAATATAAATATATATATATATATATATATATATATATAAATATATATATATGTATGTATATATATAAATACATATATATGTATATATATATATAAATATATATAAATATACATATGTATATATATAAATATATATAAATATATATATTTATATTTATATATATATATATATATATATATATATATATATATACATATATATATATATATATATATATATATATATATATATATATATATATATATATATATATATATATATATATGTATATATATATATATATATGTCGTGCCGAATAGGCAGAACTTGCGATCTTGGCTTAAATAGCAACGTTCATCTTGCCATATAGGACAAGCGAAAATTTGTGTATGCAATAATTTCACCAAAATCATTCTGAACCTAACGAAAAAAATATATTTCACTGTGTTTGTTTAGTATTAAATTATTGTAAACAAATCTAAAAAATATATAGTTGGGTTAGGTTAAAATAAATTGTTCTTGTTATAATAAGGTTAGGTAAGTTTTCTAAGATTCTTTTGGTGCAAAATTAAAAATTTTTATATTAACATTAATGAAAAAAAATATATCTTTAAACGTATAAGAGAAAATTTTAGAAAGGACTTAATTTTAAATGAGTTCTTGCTAATTGACCAGTTTTACATATTCGGCACGACATATATATATATATATATATATATATATATATATATATATATATATATATATATATATATATATATATATATATATATATATATATATATATATATATATATATATATATATATATATATATATATATATATATATATATATATATATATATATATATATATATATATATATATGTCGTGCTGAATATGTAAAACTGTCAATTAGCAAGAACTCATTTAAAATTAAGTCCTTTCTAAAAATTTTCTCATATACGTTTAAAGATGTATTTTTTTCATCAATGTTAATGTAAAAATTTTTAATTTTTCATCAAAAGAATCTTAGAAAACTTACCTAACCTTATTATAACAAAAACAATTTATTTTAGCCTAACCCAACTAAATATATTTTAGATTTGTTTACAATAATATATATATATATATATATATATATATATATATATATATATATATATATATATATATATATATATATATATATATATATATGTATATATATATATATATATATATATATATATATATATATATATATATATATATATATATATATATATATATATATATATATATTTATTTATTTATTTATTTATTTTTTATTATCACACTGGCCGATTCCCACCAAGGCAGGGTGGCCCGAAAAAGGGAAACTTTTACCATCATTCACTCCATCACTGTCTTGCCAGAAGGGTGCTTTACACTACAGTTTTTAAACTGCAACATTAACACCCCTCCTTCAGAGTGCAGGCACTGTACTTCCCATCTCCAGGACTCAAGTCCGGCCTGCCGGTTTCCATGAACCCCTTCATAAATGTTACTTTGCTCACACTCCAACAGCACGTCAAGTATTAAAAACCATTTGTCTCCATTCACTTCTATCAAACACGCTCTCGCATGCCTGCTGGAAGTCTAAGCCCCTCGCACACAAAACCTCCTTTACCCCCTCCCTCCAACCTTTCCTAGGCCGACCCCTACCCTGCCTTCCTTCCACTACAGACTGATACACTCTTGAAGTCATTCTGTTTCGCTCCATTCTCTCTACATGTCCGAACCACCTCAACAACCCTTCCTCAGCCCTCTGGACAACAGTTTTGGTACCCCTGCACCTCCTCCCAACTTCCAAACTACGAATTCTCTGTATTATATTCACACCACACATTGCCCTCAGACATGACATCTCAACTGCCTCCAGCCTTCTCCTCGCTGCAACATTCATCACCCATGCTTCACACCCATATAAGAGCGTTGGTAAAACTATACTCTCATACATTCCCCTCTTTGCCTCCAAGGACAAAGTTCTTTGTCTCCACAGACTCCTAAGTGCACCACTCACCCTTTTCCCCTCATCAATTCTATGATTCACCTCATCTCGCATTTACTTCTCTTACAACCCCATCTATAAATATATTAAACAACCATGGTGACATCACACATCCTTGTCAAAGGCCTACTTTTACTGGGAAATAATTTCCCTCTTTCCTTCATACTCTAACTTGAGCCTCACTATCCTCGTAAAAACTCTTCACTGCTTTCAGTAACCTACCTCCTACACCATACACCTGCAACATCTGCCACATTGCCCCCCTATCCACCCTGTCATACGCCTTTTCCAAATCCAAAAATGCCACAAAGACCTCTTTAGCCTTATCTAAATACTGTTCACTTATATGTTTCACTGTAAACACCTGGTCCACACACCCCCCTACCTTTCCTAAAGCCTCCTTGTTCATCTTCTATCCTAGTCTCCGTCTTACTCTTAATTCTTTCAATAATAACTCTACCATACACTTTACCAGGTATACTCAACAGACTTATCCCCCTATAATTTTTGCACTCTCTTTTGTCCCCTTTGCCTTTATACAAAGGAACTATGCATGCTCTCTGCCAATCCCTAGGTACCTTACCCTCTTCCATACATTTATTAAATAATTTCACCAACCACTCCAAAACTATATCCCCACCTGCTTTTAACATTTCTATCTTTATCCCATCAATCCCGGCTGCCTTACCCCCTTTCATTTTACCTACTGCCTCACGAACTTCCCCCACACTCACAACTGGCTCTTCCTCACTCCTACAAGATGTTATTCCTCCTTGCCCTATACACGAAATCACAGCTTCCCTATCTTCATCAATATTTAACAATTCCTCAAAATATTCCCTCCATCTTCCCAATACCTCTAAGTCTCCATTTAATAACTCTCCTCTTCCATTTTTAACTGACAAATCCATTTGTTCTCTAGGCTTCCTTAACTTGTTAATCTCACTCCAAAACTTTTTCTTATTTTCAAAAAAATTTGTTGATAACATCTCACCCACTCTCTCATTTGCTCTATTTTTATATTGCTTCACCATTCTCTTAACCTCTCTCTTTTTCTCCATATACTCTTCCCTCCTTGCATCACTTCTACTTTGTAAAAACTTCTCATATGCTAACTTTTTCTCCCTTACTGCTCTCTTTACATCATCATTCCACCAATCGCTCCTCTTCCCTCCCGCACCCACTTTCCTGTAACCACAAACTTCTGCTGAACACTCTAACACTACATTTTTAAACCTACCCCATACCTCTTCGACCCCATTGCCTATGCTCTCATTAGCCCATCTATCCTCCAATAGCTGTTTATATCTTACCCTAACTGCCTCCTCTTTTAGTTTATAAACCTTCACCTCTCTCTTCCCTAATGCTTCTATTCTCCTTGTACCCCATCTACCTTTTACTCTCAGTGTAGCTACAACTAGAAAGTGATCTGATATATCTGTGGCCCCTCTATAAACATGTACATCCTGAAGTCTACTCAACAGTCTTTTATCTACCAATGCATAGTCCAACAAACTACTGTCATTTCGCCCTACATCATATCTTGTTTACTTATTTATCCTATTTTTCTTAAAATAGGTATTACCTATAACTAAACCCCTGATGAACTGTATGCAAGGGTTCTAAAGGAATGTAAAGAGGAGCTTAGCACACCTTTGGATAATCTTTTCAACATATCACTACAAACTGGCATGGTGCCAGATAAGTGGAAAATGGCAAATGTGATACCTATTTTCAAAACAGGTGACAGGTCCTTAGCTTCGAACTATAGACCAATAAGCCTAACCTCCATAGTGGGAAATTTTATGGAATCAATAATTGCCAAGGCAGTTCGTAGCCACCTTGAAAAGCATAAATTAATCAACGAATCTCAGCATGGTTTTACAAAGGGGCGTTCCTGCCTTACGAATTTATTAACTTTTTTCACTAAGGTATTTGAGGAGGTAGATCATGGTAATGAATATGATATTGTGTATATGGACTTCAGTAAGGCTTTTGACAGGGTCCCACATCAGAGACTATTGAGGAAAATTAAAGCACATGGAATAGGAGGAGAAATTTTTTTCTGGATAGAGGCATGGTTGACAAATAGGCAGCAGAGAGTTTGCATAAATGGGGAGAAATCAGAGTGGGGAAGTGTCACGAACGGTGTTCCACAGGGGTCAGTGTTGGGCCCCCTGCTGTTCACAATCTACATAAACGACATAGATGAGGGCATAAAGAGCGACATCGGCAAGTTTGCCGATGACACCAAAATAGGCCGTCGAATTCATTCTGACGAGGACATTCGAGCACTCCAGGAAGATTTGAATAGACTGATGCAGTGGTCGGAGAAGTGGCAGATGGAGTTTAATATAGACAAATGCAAAGTTCTAAATGTTGGACAGGACAATAACCATGCCACATATAAACTAAATAATGTAGATCTTAATATTACAGATTGCGAAAAAGATTTAGGAGTTCTGGTTAGCAGTAATCTGAAACCAAGACAACAGTGCATAAGTGTTCGCAATAAAGCTAATAGAATCCTTGGCTTCATATCAAGAAGCATAAATAATAGGAGTCCTCAGGTTGTTCTTCAACTCTATACATCCTTGGTTAGGCCTCATTTAGATTATGCTGCACAGTTTTGGTCACCGTATTACAGAATGGATATAAATTCGATGGAAAATGTACAAAGGAGGATGACAAAGTTGATCCCATGTATCAGAAACCTTCCGTATGAGTATAGACTAAGGGCCCTGAAACTGCACTCTCTAGAAAGACGTAGAATTAGGGAGGATATGATTGAGGTGTATAAATGGAAGACAGGAATAAATAAAGGGGATGTAAATAGTGTGCTGAAAATATCTAGCCTAGACAGGACTCGCAGCAATGGTTTCAAGTTGGAAAAATTCAGATTCAGGAAGGATATAGGAAAGTACTGGTTTGGTAATAGAGTAGTGGATGAGTGGAACAAACTCCCAAGTACCGTTATAGAGGCCAGAACGTTGTGTAGCTTTAAAAATAGGTTGGATACATACATGAGTAGATGTGGGTGGGTGTGAGTTAGACCTGATAGCTTGTGCTACCAGGTCGGTTGCCGTGTTCCTCCCTTAAGTCAATGTGACCTGACCTGACTAGGTTGGGTGCATTGGCTTAAGCCGGTAGGAGACTTGGACCTGCCTCGCATGGGCCAGTAGGCCTTCTGCAGTGTTCCTTCGTTCTTATGAGCTGCTTTGGGGATTAGCGTGGACGGTTACAAAGCATGGCTTGCTTCTGCAGTGTTTTAAAAACTGAGGTTGGAGAGTTGAAGGAGGAGGTCTTGCTTCTCCAGGAGGAGATTAGGAGGCTGAAGGTCCACCTCAATGGGTCTATGAGAGAGTGTGAGGTGGCTGGAGTTGTGGGGAATGAGACTTCTAGCAGTGAGGTGCAGTCTGTCTCTCGCCGTGAGGAGGCTGTAGTTGGGGAGGTAGCAACGGCTACCAGCAGTGAGGTGCAGCCCAGCACCTGCTACAAGTGGCGAGTTGTTCACAGTAATGGGAGGCGCATCAGAGTAAGGAAAGTTAAGAGTGAAGATCTGAAGGTAGGAAATCGCTTCTCTGTTCTCCAGGATGAATGTACTTCAGTGGCCAGTGAAGGTAAGGGTACTACTGCCCCTGGTAATGAAGGTAAGCGCATTCTTGTGGTTGGTGACTCTCAGGTAAGATATATTGACCGTGCTTTTTGTAATAGGAATAAGAAGATGAGAGATAGAGTGTGCTTCCCTGGAGCTGGTGTTGGGGACATTGTCAACAGGCTGGATAATATCATGTCAGGTAATGGGAACAAACCCATTATCTGTCTCAGTGCTGGTGGAAATGATATTGGGAAGGGTAGGAGAGAAGAGCTGCTAGATAAGTACAGGTCAGCTATAGATTTCATTAAGTCTAAGGGAGGGATCCCAATCATATGTAGCATCTTGCCTAGAAGGGGAGTAGGAAATGAATGGTTGTCTAGGGCAATTGGTGTAAATTGCTGGCTAGACAGATACTGCAGGGAACTTGCAATCCCATTCATTGACTACTGGAACAACTTTTATGGCAAACATGATATGTATGCAAGGGATGGGGTATATCTCTCTGGGGCAGGGGTGGTAGCACTTGCAGACTCGATTGAGAAGGCCATTGGTGAAATGCCTATGATTTTAAACTGATGGAAGATAGAGGTATGGGTGTGTGTGGGAAACAAGCAGGTTGCAACACTAGGGTTGGAAACAGTAAATGTATAAAAGGCATTCAGCATGAAGTTATAATTAAAGACAATAGAACAGGTCAGCAAACAAAGGGGGACAGCAGAGGGCAGCAAGGGACTAGCTCCCTTAAGGTTTACTATACTAATAGCAGGAGTGTAAGAAATAAGATAGATGAGCTAAGATTAATTGCAAGTGCAGGAAACATAGATATAATTGCTATAACAGAGACCTGGCTCAATCTGAAAGATAGAGAGATGCCCTCTGAATGTCACATACAAGGCTATAAATTATTCCACACTGACAGGGTCAACAGGAAAGGTGGTGGAGTAGCGATGTATGTCAGAGACAATTTAAATTGTTGTGTTAGACAAGATATTAAATTAGAAGCGTCAGCCACTGAATCTGTTTGGTTACAGCTTCTCGAGGGCCGAGAAAAACTAATTTTGGGTGTGATTTACAGGGCCCCAAATCTTGATAGGGAGTGCAGTAAACTTCTATGGGACGAAATTCGTAAGGCATCTACATACGAAAATGTTGTGCTAATGGGAGATTTCAACTATAGACAGATTGACTGGAGCAATTTGACAGGAAATTTAGAGTCAGGTGACTTTCTTGATACGATCCAGGATTGTTTTCTAAAACAGTTTGTGACAGAGCCAACTAGGGGAAATAACCTCCTTGACTTGGTTCTTGCCAGTAGGGAAACACTAATTAATAATCTTGAGGTTAATGATGAGCTTGGGGAAAGTGATCACAAATCACTCAGTTTTAATATATCATGGAATTCCCCTAATAATGGCAATCAAGTCTCCGTCCCTGACTTTCGCTTGGCTGATTTCATAGGACTGAAAAATTACTTAGGTGGGCTGAACTGGAATGACCTGACTAAGGGTCAGGTAGGTGGTGATGGTTGCCGATATGATGCTTTCCAGGGCATAGTTCTAGCTGCTCAGTCAAATTATGTTCCAAATAGGGAAATCAGATCAAACAAAAATGATCCTAAATGGATGAACAATAGATTAAAATATCTGATTGGTCAAAAGAGAGGCATATATAGGCAAATCAAAAGAGGAGAGGGGCAATTAAGAAATCGATATATTCAGTTAAAGAGAGAAATAAAAAAAGGGAATTAGAAAAGCAAAAAGAGATTATGAGGTTAAAGTTGCAAGAGAATCGAAGACTAACCCAAAAGGATTCTTTCAGGTATACAGAAGTAAGATCAGGGACAAGATAGGCCCACTCAAAAGTTCCTCGGGTCAGCTCACTGACAGTGATAAGGAAATGTGTAGAATTTTTAACACATAATTCCTCTCAGTTTTTACACAGGAGGATACCAGCGATATTCCAGTAATGATAAATTATGTAGAACAGGACGATAATAAACTGTGCACGATTAGGGTCACAAGTGACATGGTCCTTAGGCAAATAGATAAATTAAAACCTAACAAATCCCCAGGCCCTGATGAACTGTATGCAAGGGTTCTAAAGGAATGTAAAGAGGAGCTTAGCACACCTTTGGCTAATCTTTTCAACATATCACTACAAACTGGCATGGTGCCAGATAAGTGGAAAATGGCAAATGTGATACCTATTTTCAAAACAGGTGACAGGTCCTTAGCTTCGAACTATAGACCAATAAGCCTAACCTCCATAGTGGGAAAATTTATGGAATCAATAATTGCCGAGGCAGTTCGTAGCCACCTTGAAAAGCATAAATTAATCAACGAATCTCAGCATGGTTTTACAAAGGGGCGTTCCTGCCTTACGAATTTATTAACTTTTTTCACTAAGGTATTTGAGGAGGTAGATCATGGTAATGAATATGATATTGTGTATATGGACTTCAGTAAGGCTTTTGACAGGGTCCCACATCAGAGACTATTGAGGAAAATTAAAGCACATGGAATAGGAGGAGAAATTTTTTCCTGGATAGAGGCATGGTTGACAAATAGTCAGCAGAGAGTTTGCATAAATGGGGAGAAATCAGAGTGGGGAAGCGTCACGAGCGGTGTTCCACAGGGGTCAGTGTTGGGCCCCCTGCTGTTCACAATCTACATAAACGACATAGATGAGGGCATAAAGAGCGACATCGGCAAGTTTGCCGATGACACCAAAATAGGCCGTCGAATTCATTCTAACGAGGACATTCGAGCACTCCAGGAAGATTTGAATAGACTGATGCAGTGGTCGGAGAAGTGGCAGATGCAGTTTAATATAGACAAATGCAAAGTTCTAAATGTTGGACAGGACAATAACCATGCCACATATAAACTAAATAATGTAGATCTTAATATTACGGATTGCGAAAAAGATTTAGGAGTTCTGGTTAGCAGTAATCTGAAACCAAGACAACAGTGCATAAGCGTTCGCAATAAAGCTAATAGAATCCTTGGCTTCATATCAAGAAGCATAAATAATAGGAGTCCTCAGGTTGTTCTTCAACTCTATACATCCTTGGTTAGGCCTCATTTAGATTATGCTGCACAGTTTTGGTCACCGTATTACAGAATGGATATAAATTCTCTGGAAAATGTACAAAGGAGAATGACAAAGTTGATACCATGTATCAGAAACCTTCCCTATGAGGATAGACTAAGGGCCCTGAATCTGCACTCTCTAGAAAGACGTAGAATTAGGGGGGATATGATTGAGGTGTATAAATGGAAGACAGGAATAAATAAAGGGGATGTAAATAGTGTGCTGAAAATATCTAGCCTAGACAGGACTCGCAGCAATGGTTTTAAGTTGGAAAAATTCAGATTCAGGAAGGATATAGGAAAGTACTGGTTTGGTAATAGAGTTGTGGATGAGTGGAACAAACTCCCGAGTACAGTTATAGAGGCCAGAACGTTGTGTAGCTTTAAAAATAGGTTGGATAAATACGTGAGTGGATGTGGGTGGGTGTGAGTTGGACCTGATTGCTTGTGCTACCAGGTCGGTTGCCGTGTTCCTCCCTTAAGTCAATGTGACCTGACCTGACTAGGTTGGGTGCATTGGCTTAAGCCGGTAGGAGACTTGGACCTGCCTCGCATGGGCCAGTAGGCCTTCTGCAGTGTTCCTCCTTTTCTTATGTTCTTATGTTCTTATACAAAGTTCAATCAAAGGGCTCCCATTATCATTTACACCTGGCACCCCAAACTTACCTACCACACCCTCTCTAAAAGTTTCTCCTACTTTAGCATTCAGATCCCCTACCACAATTACTCTCTCACTTGGTTCAAGGGCTCCTATACATTCACTTAACATCTCCCAAAATCTCTCTCTCTCCTCTACATTGCTCTCTTCTCCAGGTGCATACACGCTTATTATGACCCACTTTTGACATCCAACCTTTACTTTAATCCACATAATTCTTGAATTTACACATTCATATTCTCTTTTCTCCTTCCATAACTGATCCTTTAACATTACTGCTACCCCTTCCTTTGCTCTAACTCTCTGAGATACTCTATATTTAATCCCATTTATTTCCCCCCACCGAAACTCCCCTACCCCCTTCAGCTTTGTTTTGCTTAGGGCCAGGACATCCAACTTCTTTTCATTCATAACATCAGCAATCATCTGTTTCTTGTCATCCGCACTACATCCACGCACATTCAAGCATCCCAGTTTTATAAAGTTTTTCTTCTTCTCATTTTTAGTAAATGTCTACAGGAGAAGGGGTTACTAGCCCATTGCTCCCGGCATTTTAGTCGCCTCATACGACACGCATGGCTTACGGAGGAAAGTTTCTTTTCCACTTCCCCATGGACAAGAGAAGAAATAAAGAAGAGCAAGAGCTATTTAGAAAAGGGGGAAAAACCTAGATGTATGTATATATATATGCATGTGCGTATCTGTGAAGTGTGACCAAAGTGTAAGTAGGAGTAGCAAGATATCCCTGTTATCTAGCGTGTTTATGAGACAGAAAAAGAAACCAGCATGTATGTATGTATGTATGTATGTATGTATGTATGTATGTATGTATGTATGTATGTATGTATGTATGTATGTATGTATGTATGTATATGAATGAAAAGAAGTTGGATGTCCTGGCCCTAAGCGAAACAAAGCTTAAGGGGGTAGGCGAGTTTCAGTGGGGGGAAATAAATGGGATTAAGTCAGGAGTATCTGAGAGAGTTAGAGCTATAGAAGGGGTAGCAATAATGTTGAAGGGCCGGTTATGGAAGGAGAAGAGGGAATACAAATGTGTAAATTCAAGGATTATGTGGATTACAATAAGAGTAGGATGTAAAAAGTGGATCATAATAAGCGTGTATGCACCTGGAGAAGAGAGGAGTGTAGAGGAGAGAGAGAGATTTTGGGACATGTTACACGAATGTATAGGAACCTTTGAACCAAATGGTAAGGGACATAAATGCTAAAGTAGGAGAAACATTTAGAGAGGGTGTGGTAGGTAAGTTTGGGGTGCCAGGTGTAAATGATAATGGGAGCCCTTTGATTAAGCTTTGTATAGAAAGAGGTTTAGTTATAGGTAATATGTATTTTAAGAAAAAGAGGATAAAGAAGTGTAAAAGATATGATGTAGGATATAATGACAGTAGTGTGTTGGACTATGTATTGGTAGTTAAAAGACTATTTTGTAGACTTCATGATGTACATGTTTATAGTGGGCCACAGATATATCAGATTATTTTCTAGTTGTAGCTACAGTGAGAGTAAAAGGTAGATGGGATACAAGCTTAACAGAAGCAGCAAGTAAGAGAGAGGTGAAGGTTTATAAACCAAAGGAGGAGGCAGTTAGGGAGTATAGATGAGCTAGTGAGAGTATAGGCAATGGGGTCGAAGATGTATAGGGTAGGTTTAAGAATGTAGTGTTAAAGTGTTCAGCAGAAGTTTGTGGTTACAAGAAAGTGGGTGCGGGAGGGAAGAAGAGAGATTGTTGGAATAATGATGTAAAGAGAGTAGTAACGGAGAAAAAGTTAGCATATGAGAGATTTTTACAAAGTAGAAGTGATGCAAGGAGGGAAGAGCATATGGAGAGAAAAAGATAGGTTAAGAGAATGGTGAAGCAATATAAAAAGAGAGCAAATGGGAGAGTGGGTGAGATGTTATCTACCAATTTTGTTGAAAATAAGAAAAAGTTTTAGAGTGAGATCAATGAGTTGAGCAAGCCTAGGAAACAAATGGATTTGACAGTTAAATATAGGAGAGGAGAGTTATTAAATGGAGAATTAGAGGTATCGGGAATATGGAGGGATTATTTTGAGGAATTGTTAAATGCTGATGAAGATAGGGAAGCTGTGATTTCGTGTAGAGAGCAAGGAGGAATAACATTTTGTAGGAGTGAGGAAGAGCCAGTTGTGAGTGTGTGGGTAGAATGAAAGGGGGTAAAGCAACTGGGATTGATGGGATAAAGATTGAAATGTTAAAAGCAGGAGGGGATATAGTTTTTGAGTGGTTGGTGCTATTATTTAATAAATGTATAGAAGAGGGTAAGGTACCTAGAGATTGCCACAGAACATGCATAGTTCCTTTGTATAAAGGCAAAGGGGATACGAGAGAGTGCAAAAATTGTAGGGGAATAAGTCTGTTGAGTATACCTGGCAAAATGTATGGTAGAGTTATTATTTAAAAATTAAGAGTAAGACGGAGACTAGGATAGCAGATGAACAAGGAGACTTTAACAAGGTAGAGGGTGTGTAAACCGAGTATTTACAGTGAAACATATAGGTGAACAGTATTTAGATAAGAGTAAACAGGTTTTTGTGGCATTTATGGATTTGGAAAAGGCATATGACAAGGTGGATAGGAGGGCAATGTGGCAGATGTTGCAGGTGTATGGTATAGGAGGTAGGTTACTGAAAGCAGTGAAGAGTTTTTAGGAGGATAGTGAGGCTGAGGTTAGAGTATGTAGGAGAGAGGGAGAATATTCCCGGTAAAAGTAGGCCTTAGACAAGGATGTGTGATGTCACCGTCGTTATTCAATATATTTATAGGCGGAGTTGTAAGAAAAGTGAATGCGAGGGTCTTGGCAAGAGGTGTGGAGTTAAAAGATAAAGAGTCAAACACAAAGTGGGAGTTGTCTCAGTTGCTCTTTGCTGATGACACTGTGCTTTTGGGAGATTCTGAAGAGAAGTTGCAGAGGTTGGTGGATGAATTTGGTAGGGTATGTAAAAGAAGAAAAATTGAATGTGACTATAGGAAAGAGTAAGGTGATGAGGATAACAAAAAGATTAGGTGGCGAAAGATTGGATATCAGATTGGAGGGAGAGAGTATGGAGGAGGTGAATGTATTCAGATATTTAGGAGTGGACGTGTCAGCAGATGGGTCTATGAAGGATGAGGTGAATCATAGAATTGATGATGGGAAAAGGGTGAGTGGTGCACTTAGGAGTCTGTGGAGACAAAGAACTTTGTCCGTGGAAGCAAAGGGAATGTATGAGAGTATAGTTGTACCAACACTCTTGTATGGGTGTGAAGCATGGGTGATGAATGTTGCAACGAGGAGGAGGCTGGAGGCAGTGGAGATGTCATGTCTGAGGGCAATGTGTGGTGTGAATATAATGCAGTTAATTCGTAGTTTGGAAATTAGGAGAAGATGTGGGATTACCAAAACTATTATCCAGAGGGCTGAGGAGGGGTTGTTGAGGTGGTTCGGACATGTAAAGAGAATAGAACAAAACAGATGACTTCGAGAGTGTATAAATCTGCAGTGGAGGAAAGGCGGGGTTGGGGTCGCCCTAGGAAGGGTTGGAGGGAAGGGGTAAAGGAGGTTTTGTGTGCAAGGAGCTTGGACTTCCAGCAAGCATGAGTGAGCGCATTTGATAGGAGTGTATGGAGTAATGGTTTTTAATACTTGACGTGCTGTTGGAGTGTGAGCAAAGTAACATTTATGAAGAGATTGAGGGAAACCGGCAGGCCGGACTTGAGTCCTGGAGATGGGAAGTACAGTGTCTGCACTCTGAAGGAGGGATCTTAATGTTGCAGTTTTAAAACTGTAGTGTAAAGTACCCCTCTGGGAAGAGAGTGATGGAGAGAATGATGTTGAAAGTTTTTCTTTTTCGGGCCACCCTGCCTTGGTGGGAATCGACCGATATGTTAATAAAAAACAATATATATATATATATATATATATATATATATATATATATATATATATATATATATATATATATATATATATATATATATATATATATATATATATATATATATATATATATATATATATATATATATATATATATATATATATATATATATATATATATATATAGGATGGGGTCCACCTCTGGTGTAAATTGTGGGACCCATAGCCTCGGAGAAGTGGATGAAAAGGCTTCAAGGAAGAATATTTGGATTTCTTCCTGAAGCCATTTGAATATTCCACTTCCCCTACCACCCCATCTTTTTAAACTATTTTTTTTTTACCAATAGGAATATTTTATTACATAATATGGCACAGAAGATTTAAGAGATACATTGTTGATATAAAGGTGGCATATACGGTACATTTTGTTACGTGTGTATCACCGATTATAAGGCGAAAATCTCATCCAGCTCCTCAGAGCTGGGGCGTGTGCCCAAAATGCAGCATGCATTACCCCTTTGAACAGCCGCACTGAGCCGCTGGAACAGAAAACTAGCTGCCCTGGGATCCCTAGTTACCCTGATGAGTCTTTTTCCCAGCTCCTTAAGGAAATTAGATGCACTCTTTCCCCATGAGCCAAGGGTCTCTGAGCCTATGGGAACAAACATATAATGATGGGCAAGTTCTCCATATTTTCTAGACTTTTGGGACTCCCTAAAGCTGGCAGCTGCCCCTCCTTCCTCCCTGGTGTATTGGAGATAGGTATCAGCCAAGGTAGATGCACATGTATAGTCCCACACCACCTGCTTCCCATTTGTCCAGGCTTGAAGGGTGATACCATCTGGACGCTTCTGGCTGCCATCAGATCTGCATAGTTGGGGTGGCTCCCTTACTGCTGGGCATCCAGCTGTTGTGAGGCTCCTCTTGATAATGTTATTAACCTCCTCATGTCTTGCAATCTTTCCCTTGGATTTACGGCACACAAGACCATGGTACCCGAATCGGTCTGCTGCTTCACTGCCACAAATACACCTGTGTTCGGCGAGAATAGGGGCGGCAAGTCGAAGGGCAACACCGATGCGGATGGTCTGTGGGTCGAGGCGTGTGCCAAGGCTGGAGTTGGGAACAGCCAACAGAAAGTCCCCAGCATGAGGGGCTCTCACTGCCAGCAGGCGGGCTCTATCCTTCCCTGACACACTCTGAAGCATCGTTGAGGCTATATTTTCCACTATTGGACCATCCCAGTGCGATTGTTTGTAGTTGTTGGGGGGAGCAGGTCTGGTTTCTGAGCCCGTTAGATTATCCCAGATCATTGCTCCGTCAATGAATTTTTGGTCCTGGGCTCCAATCTTGTCCCTAAGATGTTCAGGGAGAATCGCTGCTACAAGCTCTCTGGATGCAATACACGAGGACAGAAAAGCAGGTAACGCAATCTGTGATGACTTGCGGACACCAATGCCTCCTAGTCTGACTGGAAGTGTAGCTTGGTTCCACTGCCCTTCTTCTAGAGTAAGGTTAAGTACTTTCGTAAAAATCTGCCTCAGAATACTGTCATATTCGTGCAGTATAGGGTTATCATATGAAGGTGCACATCTTAGGAAATATGTCAACTTGGGCAGACTCAAGCACTTTGTGAGAAAGTACAAGGCATCGTGGGTGTCCAGATTGCCTATTCGTTGTTCCATTCTCCTTAACTCTTCCAATTTCTTCCTGAGAATTGTGTCAATGGCATTGCTTCCCAGAGGTGCTCCTAGCAAGACACTATTTGTGGGGGCAATGACTGCTGCTCCTGGTAGTTTTGATCTCACTGCATTTATCACTTGTTGACTGACTGAGATGATTTCACATTTGGATGGATTCAGGATGAGACCCATTTCCTGTCCCCGTGTCATTACCTGTGTAAGGTCATGTAGGAGGGACTCCTTTGTACCTGCTAGTGTGCCATCATCTAGGAACCAGATGTTTAGCTCGCTGGTCAGTCTGACTGTGATTTCCCTAACTGCAATACAGAAGAGAAATGGTGCAAGAGGATCTCCTTGTTGGACACCCTCCGATGATGTGATTTCGTGCTCTCCAAAGAGAAGCATTGATTCCTTGCTATACCCAGCTGAAACAAAAGGGAAGAGACCAGGGAAATGTTCTTGTACTGCTGCTAATACCACGTCTCTTTTCAGGAGATTGAACGCATTCTTGAAATCTAATTTTACCACTGCATTGTCCTCAGGCAGGTTGTTGATATATGCCCTAGTTGCATGAACCGCTGCTTCACTTCCTTGAGAGACCCCAAAGCCAAGCTGGTTTGGTTGAAGCATCATGGCTGCCTGTGCACGAATACTTCGGACAGCAGCTTTGGATACGAGGCGGCGTAACGTGTTGCCTACTGCAATTGGCCGAATTCCTCCATCCTTCTTTTTAAGTGCACAAAGTGTTGCACCAAAAAAGAAAGGTCTAATTTCATCAGGAATCAGACCAGCCAAGGAATTGTTGACGAACCTTGTGATCTCTGAAAGCAGTGTCTCTGCAATTTCCCCAATAACTGGATTAACCATTTCCTTTAAATGCTGTGGCCTTATTCCAGTGTAACCCCCAGCAGAGCCAGATGGGAACGACATTATTGCTTTGTAAATGTCTGAGTCTTCCACAATCAATGGTTCCATAGTGGGGACAGAGGTGTTGGAACTGTTGGTGCCACTGGTTTCCCTGGCAGGGTGCTTTCCTCTAAGTGCTTCAGCCGTGTCAGCATCCCTGGGAGCAACTGTATCTTCACTGGTAATAATTCTGATTGCCCCCACTGTGTTGCCCTCTTCAATTTTCTTGCTCACCTGGACTCTGACTTTTTCACTGTCAGTAGAGTGAGTGGGGGTTCTGCCTCTCCCTTTTTTGTGTTGACGGGGAAGGTGAATGAGGTTATCAACTCTAGGAAAATCTCTTAAGGATTTAATTATCATTGAGGCTAGCCTCTTTCCCCTTCTTTCCGGCACAGCTAAGCAGACATTGCCAAAAAGTAGCAAGTTGTGCCATGCCTTGATGGTTGGTGGAGCATTTAAGACAGTGGAACCATCGTTTACTTTTTTCAGGAGGTCTGTAAGTTTCCCAGCTGCGTGTGGACGGGCTGCTTTGGGAATATGTGTGAGTGTCCTCGTACCTGTTGCTTTGATTGCTTCCAAGAGATTGTCTGATGAGATAAAATCTGTTGGAGTGGGTTCAGGTGCCTGAGGTGGCTCTGGATCATCAGTTTCCACAGGAGGACATCCTGAACCAGGGCAACTACCGTGTTTGCGGAGGAAACCATTAGAGTTGAGACAACGAAGCTGTAAGCATGACCGACACTTGCCTCTCCTAGTATTGCCAGCCGTGCCATTTCCCTGGCTGCTTGCTTCCTCCTGGTTGGCATCCATCTGCTAGACTAGACAATAGGAGTGGAATATGACATGCTGGGTGGGTATGGTGCGTGGAAGGTAGTGAACTTGACCGTGGTGGCCTGGTGGAGTTTGAGGGGCCGGGAGGGGAAGGGGAAAACTTCCCTTGGGAATTAGGTGGGGGAGGCGCAGGTTGAGTGGGGTTATCCCGGGTAGTACAATACACATGGACTTGCACACTATATATTGTTCACACTGTCTTACAATACACATAACTTTATTTGTTTCCCATGTACACTATGAACAATGTGGGTATGGGCACTGCTGAACCAATGTGTTCACTCACCATCTAGTTACACATCCCACCTCTTCCACCCACCCCCGTGACGTGGGGGTGGATGCACTGACTGGTCACTCCCTCGTTAACATTAATTTCACATTGTATATATATATATATATATATATATATTGTATATATATATATATATATATATATATATATATATATATATATATATATATATATATATATATATATATATATATAATATATATTATATGTATATATAATATATG
Organism: Cherax quadricarinatus; assembly: GCF_038502225.1. Taxonomy (NCBI): domain Eukaryota; kingdom Metazoa; phylum Arthropoda; class Malacostraca; order Decapoda; family Parastacidae; genus Cherax; species Cherax quadricarinatus. Next base: position 81,027 of record NW_027195083.1, read on the forward strand.
CAAAACAACCACTCTGAAAGAATAGAGAAATTCCAAGCGCTTTCGTGACTACTCACATTATCAAGGAACTATGAAAGTGAAGCATCCAAGGAAGCTATATAAGGGGTCGGCCAGCACCTCACTATCAGATCCCACAACAGTTAAACACGTGACGCGCGGCGAGCCAACTTGGATAGGTCCTTTGCAAAACTCACCCCCAAGCTATTTATTTGTCCAGTGTATTATTAAATTCTTCCCAAATTCTATTAATTATAAATGGATCTAATTCATATAAACCAAAGGAAATATTCATATTATTGTCAAAACTGCTTTTTATGAAACAAGATTCAATTATATTCCTGTCGACCATGGACTTGCTTGATACTACTTTCTCAACTTTTTGAAAATCAATTGGATGGTTAAAATCTCTTACATGAATAAATAGAGCATTTGAATCTTGTCCAGTTCTAATGCTATATTTATGTAGTTTTAATCTTAGTTCGAGATTTTTACCAGTTTGACCGTAATAAACTTTATCGCAAATTTTACAAGGAATCTTATAGACACATCCATCAGCATTTTGGGGGGAATTCTTAATCAAAAGTTTTTTTACTGTATCAAGATTTTTGAAAACAACTTTAATATTAAAAGTCTTAAGAAGAGAAGGCATATCAACCAAGTTTTCATGGTAAGGGAGAACCAACATATTTTTAGTTGAATAAGGCTGGTTGCCCTTTTTGGATTATAAAAAGTGTTCCTAGCAACTTTAAAAGATTTATCAATTACATCATTTCTTGGGTATTTTAAATCACCTGTTTACTGTGATCTTATTGCATATATATATATATATATATATATATATATATATATATATATATATATATATATATATATATATATATATATATATATATATATATATATATATATATATATATATATGAGTAGTGAAGTTTTCTACAGGAGCATCCCTTCCGGTTTAGGCCTTCCACTGAGCGAGGAACTTCCGGTTTAGGCCTTCTACAGAGACATCCCTTCCGGTCTAGGACCAGCGGCTAGAGGGTCACCTTTTCACACCTAGGTGTTACTTCCGGTTTTGACCATGACCTCGCCCTCGAGACTACCTCACCCTTGACCCCCCAACCAATACCCCCGCCCACGACCCTCCCCCCCTTCGCGACCCCGCCGTCGCGTCGCGCGCCCGCCCGCGCGCCCGCCCACGCCCTTCGCGACCCCCACCCGCGCGCGCCCGCCCGCGCGCCCGTGCGCCCCGCCCGCGCGCCCGCCCGCGCCCTTCGCGACCCCCGCCCGCGCCTTCTGCTGTGCCTTCTGCAGCGTCGTCCGGATCGCCCCCGCGCCTCGAATTTTTTTCCGATTTTTTTCGAATTTTTTTTGAATTTCATTTTCTTGTGCTCTCCATCTCCTCAGATCAAATTTTTGAGGTTCCCCCTCCCACTTTCACCCCCCAACCCCAAAAATTTCTCGACAATACCATGACTCCATCTCCTCGGATCAAGTTTTTTGGATACCCCTCCTTTCACCCCCCCCACCCCCAAAAAATTTCTCAATATCAAAGTCTCCACTTCCTCGGATCCCCCTCCCACTTTCACCCCCCCAACCCCAAAAATTTCTCGAAATCAAAGTCTCCATTGCCCTCGAGACTACCTCACCCTTGACCCCCAACCAATACCCCCGCCCACGACCCCCCCCCTTCGCGACCCCCCTTCGCGACCCCCGCCGTCGCGCCGCGTGCCCGCCCGCGCGCCCGCCCCCGCGCGCCCCGCCCCGCCCGCGCGCCCGCCCGTGCCCTTCGCGACCCCCGCCCGCGCCTTCTTCTGCGCCTTCTGTGGCGTCATCCGGATCGCCCCCGCGCTCCGACTTTTTTCGAATTTTTTTTGAATTTCATTTTCTTGTGCTCTCCATCTCCTCGGATCAAATTTTTGAGGTTCCCCCTCTCACTTTCACTCCCACCCCAAAATTTCTCGATAATACAATTTTTTGGATTCCCCCTATGGGGGTTTTCGAAATTCTTATGATCTCCTTGGATCCCCCCTCCCACTTTCATCCCCACCCCAAAATTTCTCGATAATACCATGACTCCATCTCCTCGGATCAAGTTTTTTTGGATTCCCCCCATGGGGTTTTCAAAATTCTCCATCTCCTTGGATCAAGGTTTTTTTGGGTACCCCTCCTTTCACCCCCCACCCCCAAAAAATTTCTCAATATCAAAGTCTCCACTTCCTCGGATCCCCCTCCCACTTTCACCCCCTTCTCAAAATTTCTCGACAATACAAGTTTTGGATCCCCCCTATGGGGTTTTCGAAATTCTCCATCTCCTTGGATCAAGTTTTTTGGATCCCCCCTATGGGGTTTTCGAAATTCTCCATCTCCTTGGGTCAAGTTTTTTGGATTCCCCCCATATGGGGTTTTCGAAATTCTCCAATTCCTCGGATCAAGTTTTTGGAATCCCCCCTCTGGGTATAAGCATTCAAAATAGACTCCACCTATGGGGGCATGCTTACTACAGGTCTAATGAAGGGTGTTTACTCGGCGGTTAGTGACGTCAGTATTCCTGTCATTAAGTTAAATGAACTAAAAAGGACCCAGCACACAGGCTGAATCTTGTCGACCCTTTTAGTTAATAAGGGGACATAGTAGTGACGTCACGCGCACACAGGCTGAATCTTGTCGATCCTTTTAGTTCATTCAAGTTAATAAGGGGACACAGTACATCAGAAAGTCACATTTTTTTTTCGTTAATACCCACAATTTCTTTACAACACAAGTCTAGACATTTTTAACTATTTCATCTCAGGTCACTCCCCAACGAAGTAACCTCCTCCCCACCCTCCCGAACCCTCACACTCCAACCAACACCTCACAATTTTCACTCATAACCCCCAATTTTTCTCGTTTTAACCCTTTTAGTTCATTAAAGTTAATAAGGGGACACATGCATCAGAAAGTCACCACATCGCTTACATCCACTTTCGTTAAATTCACTACTCACAATTTTACATATTACGAAGTTAATACGCACACACACCTCACTTTGAACACCTTCAAAACACTCTCTTAAATCATTTGAATACTCACAAAAATACCTTTATACATTTCCAAACAACACTGAAATACTCCAAAACATCATTCGAACACCCCCAAAAACACCTCTGAATACTCCCAGAACACCTTCATAAGTACTCTTGCACATCATTTGAACACCTTCATAAGTACTCTCATAATCATTTGTACACCTTCAAAAAAACACCTTTGAATACTCACATAAACACCCTTGAACACCTTCAAAACACCTTTGAATAACCTCAAAACACCTTTGAACACCTTCAAAACACCCTTGAACACCCTTGATCACCTTCAAAAAAACAACATTTGAACACACTCAAAACACCTTTGAACACCTTTGAACATTTCCAAACAACACTGAAACACTTCCAAAAACACCATTTGAGTACTCCCAAATACACCACTGAATACTAAAACACCACTGAATACACTCAAAACACCACCAAAATCACCATGAAACACTTCCAAAAAACACAATTTGAGTACTCCCAATTACACCACTGAATACTACTAAAACACCGCTGAATTCAATCAAAACACCCTTCAACACCTTCAAAACACCTTTGAACACCTTTGAACATTTCCAAAAACACTATTTGAGTACTCCCAATTACACCACTGATTACTACTAAAACACCGCTGAATTCAATCAAAACACCCTTCAACACCTTCAAACACCCTTGAACACCTTCAAAACACTCTTGAACACCTTCAAAAACACCTTTGAACATTTCCAAAACACTATTTGAGTACTCCCAATTACACCACTGATTACTACTAAAACACCGCTGAATTCAATCAAAACACCCTTCAACACCTGCAAACACCCTTGAACACCTTCAAAACACCCTTGAACACCCCTGATCACCTTAAAAAAAACAACATTTGAACACACTCAAAACACCTTTGAACACCTTTCAACATTTCCAATCAACACTGAAACACTTCCAAAAAACACAATTTGAGTACTCCCAATTACACCACTGAATACTACTAAAACACCACTGAATTCAATCAAAACACCCTTCAACACCTTCAAAACACCTTTGAACACCTTCAAAACACCTTTGAACACCTTCAAAACACTCTCATAATCATTTGAACACACTCAAAACACCTTTGATTAACCTCAAAACACCCTTGAACACCTTCAAAACACTCTTGAACACCTTCAAAAAAACAACATTTGAACACACTCAAAACACCTTTGAACACTTCCAAAAAACACAATTTGAGTACTCCCAATTACACCACTGAATACTACTAAAACACCGCTGAATTCAATCAAAACACCCTTCAACACCTTCAAACACCCTTGAACACACTCAAAACACCCTTCAACACCTTCAAAACACCTTTGAACACCTTCAAAACACCTTTGAACACATTCAAAACACTCTCATAATCATTTGAACACACTCAAAACACCTTTGAATAACCTCAAAACACCTTTGAACACCTTCAAAACACCCTTGAACACCCCTGATCACCTTCAAAAAAACAACATTTGAACACACTCAAAACACCTTTGAACACCTTTGAACATTTCCAAACAACACCGAAACACTTCCAAAAACACCATTTGAGTACTCCCAAATACACCACTGAATACTAAAACACCACTGAATACAATCAAAACACCACCAAAATCACCATAAACTAAGATCAACACCCACATCCCACAACACCCACAACCCACAACACCCACAATTTTTTCTCGTTTTATCTAATTTCATCAGAAAGTCACAACACCCACACCTCCCATTTTTTTCTCGTTTTAACTAATTTCATCAGAAAAAGTCACATCAACAACCCACTTATAACGTCTTTTCGGTATCTCTAGTTCGACAACAACACCCACATCCCACAACACCCACATCCCACATCCCACACACACACACAGGGGTGATGTGTATGTCTTAGTTGGAGGTGAATGTCTTAGATTTGGTGTGTATGTCTCATGTCTTAAATTTGCAATTGAAATGTATAATATGTGGGTGTCTGTGTACTATTTTTTCATGCGCCAAATGGGGAGGGAGGTCTTGGTTATAGTGATTTGAGGGGATTTCTATAAAAAGGATGTTAGATGGTGATGTTAAACTTAGTTTCTGGTGATTTTGACGGTGATTGGTAGTATTCAGTGGTGATTTGGTAGTAATCAGTAGTGTTTTTTGGGAGTATTCGGAGGTGTTTGATGGTGTTTTTTTTGAAGGTGTTCAAATGATGTGCAGAGCATTTTTTGAAGAAGATCAGTGGTGTTCAGAGTTGGTTCAAAGTTAGTCAGTGTGTTAGATATGGTAATGTCTCATGTCATAAGTGTATGAGTTAGTTTTTTTTGTGCTAATATTGTAAAGTCTGGAGAATGAGGGAGGAGTTTGTGGGGATGAGATGTAATTTAATGAAATGTGTAAGTGTAGATAAATTAGAGCTGTCAAATCTTATTTGGGAGTAATCAAAATGATATTTTGGAAGTGCTTCAGTGTTGTTTGGAAATGTTCAAAAGTGTTTATGTGAGTACTCAAATGCTTTATGAGAGTGTTCGAAGTAATCTTGGGGTTGTTCTGTAGTGAGATGATAAAGGTTGTGGATGAGAGATATTGAGAAAAGGGGGTCTCAAATGATGTATGAGAGTGTTTTGAAGGTGTTCAAAGTAAAGTGAGTAGGTTAGGATAAGTTAGGTTAGGTTATTTTAGGTTAGGTTAGGTTAGGTTAGGTTAGGATAAGTTATATTAGGTTAGGATAAGTTAGGTTAGGGTAGATTAGATTAGGATAAGTTAGGTTAGGTTCGTTATTTTAGGATAGGTTAGGTTAGGATAGGTTAGGTTAGGATAAGTTAGGTTAGGTTAGCTTAGGATAAGTTAGGTTAGGTTAGGTTAGGTTAGGTTAGGATAGGTTAGGTTAGGTTAGGACAGGTTAGGATAGGTTAGGTTAGGTTAGGTTAGGTTCGGTAGGTTAGGTAAGGTTAGGTTAGGTTAAGTTAGGTAGTATTCGAGGTGTTTGATGGAGTTAGGTTAGGTTAGGATAGGTTAGGTTAGGTTAGGATAGAGGTGTTTGATGGAGTTAGGTTGGGTTAGGTTAGGTTAGGTTAGGTTAGGATAGAGGTGATTGATGGAGTTAGGTTAGGTTCGGTTAGGTGAGGTTAGGTTAGGTTAGGAATTAGGTTAGGTTAGGTTAGGTTAGGTTAGGATAGACAGTTGGTCTGGAAAGAGATGATTTTCTACCTTGGATGTTACCCGCATTTCATGGCGTCTGTCTGTCCTGAGTTGACGCAGGTGTTCATGATTATCTTAAATCTACCTTGGGTGTGAACCGCATTACCCAGTGGTGTTGGGGGGAAGGGGTGACCCACAATGAGTCTCTCAGAGCGAGGAAAGTGTTTCTATTCGGAAATCGAGTAAATATTTCTACCATTGAGTGTGTTTACCAACAAGAAAATAATGTTCGATTTTACGATAAAGTTTTCAAAACTAATTTGGAAATATCCAAAAAAATGGAGACGTTCAAAGTAATTCTGGAGTACTCTAATGTATTTTGGAAGTGTTCCAATATATTTTAGGTTAGGTTAGGATAGGTTCGGCTAGGTTAGGTTGGGTTAGGTTAAGATAGGTTAGGTTAGGTTAGGTAATGGTTAGGCAAGGTTAGATTAGGATAAGATAGGTTAGGTTAGGTTAGGCTAGGTTAGGTTAGGTTAGGTAAGGTTAGGTTAGGTTAGGTTAGGTTAGTTAAGTTAGGAATGGTTAGGATAGGTTCGGCTAGGTTAGGTTAGGTTAGGTTAAGATAGGTTAGGTTAGGTTAGGATAACTTAGGTTAGGGTAGGTTAGGTTAGGTTAGGTTAGGTTAAGTTAGGTTAGGCTAGGTTAGGTTAGGTTAGGTTAGGTTAGGTTAGGTTAGGTTAGGTTAGGATAGGTTAGGTTAGGTTAGGATAAGTTAGGTTAGGTTAGGCTAGGTTAGGGATGTGTGTGTGTGTGTGTGGGATGTGGGATGTGGGTGTTGTGGGATGTGGGTGTTGTGGGATGTGGGTGTTGTTGTCGAACTAGAGATACCGAAAAGACGTTATAAGTGGGTTGTTGATGTGACTTTTTCTGATGAAATTAGTTAAAACGAGAAAAAAATGGGAGGTGTGGGTGTTGTGACTTTCTGATGAAATTAGATAAAACGAGAAAAAGTTGTGGGTGTTGTGGGTTGTGGGTGTTGTGGGATGTGGGTGTTGATCTTAGTTTATGGTGATTTTGGTGGTGTTTTGAGTGTATTCAGTGGTGTTTTAGTATTCAGTGGTGTATTTGGGAGTACTCAAATGGTGTTTTTGGAAGTGTTTCGGTGTTGTTTGGAAATGTTCAAAGGTGTTCAAAGGTGTTTTGAGTGTGTTCAAATGTTGTTTTTTTGAAGGTGATCAGGGGTGTTCAAGGGTGTTTTGAAGGTGTTCAAAGGTGTTTTGAGGTTATTCAAAGGTGTTTTGAGTGTGTTCAAATGATTATGAGAGTGTTTTGAATGTGTTCAAAGGTGTTTTGAAGGTGTTCAAAGGTGTTTTGAAGGTGTTGAAGGGTGTTTTGAGTGTGTTCAAGGGTGTTTGAAGGTGTTGAAGGGTGTTTTGATTGAATTCAGCGGTGTTTTAGTAGTAATCAGTGGTGTAATTGGGAGTACTCAAATAGTGTTTTGGAAATGTTCAAAGGTGTTCAAAGGTGTTTTGAAGGTGTTGAAGGGTGTTTTGATTGAATTCAGCGGTGTTTTAGTAGTATTCAGTGGTGTAATTGGGAGTACTCAAATTGTGTTTTTTGGAAGTGTTCAAAGGTGTTTTGAGTGTGTTCAAATGTTGTTTTTTTGAAGGTGTTCAAGAGTGTTTTGAAGGTGTTCAAGGGTGTTTTGAGGTTAATCAAAGGTGTTTTGAGTGTGTTCAAATGATTATGAGAGTGTTTTGAAGGTGTTCAAAGGTGTTTTGAAGGTGTTCAAAGGTGTTTTGAAGGTGTTGAAGGGTGTTTTGATTGAATTCAGCGGTGTTTTAGTAGAATTCAGTGGTGTAATTGGGAGTACTCAAATTGTGTTTTTTGGAAGTGTTTCAGTGTTGATTGGAAATGTTCAAAGGTGTTCAAAGGTGTTTTGAGTGTGTTCAAATGTTGTTTTTTTTTGAAGGTGATCAGGGGTGTTCAAGGGTGTTTTGAAGGTGTTCAAGGGTGTTTGCAGGTGTTGAAGGGTGTTTTGATTGAATTCAGCGGTGTTTTAGTAGTAATCAGTGGTGTAATTGGGAGTACTCAAATAGTGTTTTGGAAATGTTCAAAGGTGTTTTTGAAGGTGTTCAAGAGTGTTTTGAAGGTGTTCAAGGGTGTTTGAAGGTGTTGAAGGGTGTTTTGATTGAATTCAGCGGTGTTTTAGTAGTAATCAGTGGTGTAATTGGGAGTACTCAAATAGTGTTTTTGGAAATGTTCAAAGGTGTTCAAAGGTGTTTTGAAGGTGTTGAAGGGTGTTTTGATTGAATTCAGCGGTGTTTTAGTAGTATTCAGTGGTGTAATTGGGAGTACTCAAATTGTGTTTTTTGGAAGTGTTTCATGGTGATTTTGGTGGTGTTTTGAGTGTATTCAGTGGTGTTTTAGTATTCAGTGGTGTATTTGGGAGTACTCAAATGGTGTTTTTGGAAGTGTTTCAGTGTTGTTTGGAAATGTTCAAAGGTGTTCAAAGGTGTTTTGAGTGTGTTCAAATGTTGTTTTTTTGAAGGTGATCAAGGGTGTTCAAGGGTGTTTTGAAGGTGTTCAAAGGTGTTTTGAGGTTATTCAAAAGTGTTTTGAAGGTGTTCAAGGGTGTTTATGTGAGTATTCAAAGGTGTTTTTTGAAGGTGTACAAATGATTATGAGAGTACTTATGAAGGTGTTCAAATGATGTGCAAGAGTACTTATGAAGGTGTTCTGGGAGTATTCAGAGGTGATTTTGGGGGTGTTCGAATGATGTTTTGGAGTATTTCAGTGTTGTTTGGAAATGTATAAAGGTATTTTTGTGAGTATTCAAATGATTTAAGAGAGTGTTTTGAAGGTGTTCAAAGTGAGGTGTGTGTGCGTATTAACTTCGTAATATGTAAAATTGTGAGTAGTGAATTTAACGAAAGTGGATGTAAGCGATGTGGTGACTTTCTGATGTACTGTGTCCCCTTATTAACTTTAATGAACTAAAAGGGTTAAAACGAGAAAAATTGGGGGTTATGAGTGAAAATTGTGAGGTGTTGGTTGGAGTGTGAGGGTTCGGGAGGGTGGGGAGGAGGTTACTTCGTGGGGGAGTGACCTGAGGTGAAATAGTTAAAAATGTCTAGACTTGTGTTGTAAAGAAATTGTGGGTATTAACGAAAAAAAAATGTGACTTTCTGATGTACTGTGTCCCCTTATTAACTTGAATGAACTAAAAGGATCAACAAGATTCAGCCTGTGTGCGCGTGACGTCACTGTCAGCCTGATTCAACCTGTGTGCTGGGTCAACACGTGACGTCACTGACCGCCGAGTAAACACCCTTCATTAGACCTGTAGTAAGCATGCCCCCATAGGAGGAGTCTATTTTGAATGCTTATACCCAGAGGGGGGATTCCAAAAACTTGATCCGAGGAATTGGAGAATTTCGAAAACCCCATATGGGGGGAATCCAAAAAACTTGACCCAAGGAGATGGAGAATTTCGAAAACCCCATAGGGGGGATCCAAAAAACTTGATCCAAGGAGATGGAGAATTTCGAAAACCCCATAGGGGGGATCCAAAACTTGAATTGTCGAGAAATTTTGAGTTGGGGGGTGAAAGTGGGAGGGGGATCCGAGGAAGTGGAGACTTTGATATTGAGAAATTTTTTGGGGGTGGGGGGTGAAAGGAGGGGTACCCAAAAAAACCTTGATCCAAGGAGATGGAGAATTTCGAAAACCCCATAGGGGGGAATCAAAAAAAACTTGATCCGAGGAGATGGAGTCATGGTATTATCGAGAAATTTTGGGGTGGGGGTGAAAGTGGGAGGGGGGATCCAAGGAGATCATAAGAATTTCGAAAACCCCCATAGGGGGAATCCAAAAAATTGTATTATCGAGAAATTTTGGGGTGGGAGTGAAAGTGAGAGGGGGAACCTCAAAAATTTGATCCGAGGAGATGGAGAGCACAAGAAAATGAAATTCAAAAAAAATTCGAAAAAAATCGGAAAAAAAATCGGGGCGATCCGGATGACGCCGCAGAAGGCGCAGCAGAAGGCGCGGGCGGGGGTCGCGAAGGGCGCGGGCGGGCGCGCGGGCGGGGCGGGGCGCGCGGGCGGGCGCGCGGGCGGGCGCGCGGCGCGACGGCGGGGTCGCGAAGGGGGGTCGCGAAGGGGGGGGGGTCGTGGGCTGGGGTATTGGTTGGGGGTCAAGGGTGAGGTAGTCTCGAGGGCAATGGAGACTTTGATTTCGAGAAATTTTTGGGGTTGGGGGGGGTGAAAGTGGGAGGGGGATCCGAGGAAGTGGAGACTTTGATATTGAGAAATTTTTTGGGGGTGGGGGGGGGTGAAAGGAGGGGTATCCAAAAAACTTGATCCTAGTAGATGGAGTCATGGTATTGTCGTGAAATTTTTGGGGTTGGGGGGTGAAAGTGGGAGGGGTAATCCAAAAATTTGATCTGAGGAGATGGAGAACACAAGAAAATGAAATTCAAAAAAATTCGAAAAAAATCGGAAACAAATTCGAGGCGCGGGGGCGATCCGGATGACGCTGCAGAAGGCGCAGCAAAAGGCGCGGGCGGGGGTCGCGAAGGGCGCGGGCGGGGCGCGCGGGCGGGGCGGGGAGCGCGAGCGGGCGCGCGGGCGGGGGTCGCGAAGGGCGTGGGCGGGCGCGCGACGCGACGGCGGGGTCGCGAAGGGGGGGAGGGTCGTGGGCGGGGGTATTGGTTGGGGGGTCAAGGGTGAGGTAGTCTCGAGGGCGAGGTCATGGTCAAAACCGGAAGTAACACCTAGGTGTGAAAAGGTGACCCTCCAGCTGCTGGTCCTAGACCGGAAGGGATGTCTCTGTAGAAGGCCTAAACCGGAAGTTCCTCGCTCAGTGGAAGGCCTAAACCGGAAGGGATGCTCCTGTAGAAAACTTCACTACTTATATATATATATATATATATATATATATGGGACTATACCTGTGTGTCCACACTGGCTGACACCTATATCCGTCACAGTGTGGGGCGACAGGGAGGAGCTGCTGACCACAGGGAGGAGTACAAGATGAGCAAGTACAGGGACATTAGCCAACAGTATCAATTTGTCCCAGTGGGATCGGAGACCTTGGGATCATGGGGAAAAAATGCCACACGTTTCCTTAAAGAATTGGGTTCCAGACTCATCGACACCACCAGGGACCCAAGGGCAGCCACTTTCATGTTCCAGCGCCTCAGCGTCGCCATCCAGAGGGGAAATGCTTGCTGCATACTTGGCTCACGTCCAGCCTCGGAGGAGCTGGAGGAAATTCATCATCTTTGATACATTGTGCCATTGTATTCATGTTTATGTTTTTTTCTGTAAATGTATTTTGTTTATTAATAAATGTTCACATAGAATAATAAACATATAGGGGGTGGTAGGAGAAGAAAATATTCAAACAGCTCCGGGGAGAACCTTGAGTTTTCTCTGAGGTACGTTTATTGTCTTCTCTGAGGATGAGGGTCCCCATTCCAGCCATAGAGGTGGTACTTCCCTATATATATATATATATATATAATATATATATATATATATATATATATAATATATATATATAATATATATATATATAATATATGTCGTGCCGAATATGTAAAACTGGTCAATTAGCAAGAACTCATTTAAAATTAAGTCCTTTCTGAAATTTTCTCTAATACGTTTAAATATATATTTTTTTCATTAATGTTATTGTAAATTTTTTTAATTTTGCACCAAAAGAATCTTAGAGAACTTATCTAACCTTATTATAACAAGAGCAATTTATTTTAGCCTAACCCAACTAAATATATTTTAGATTTGTTTACAATAATTTAATACTAAACAAACCCAGTGAAACATATTTTTTTCATTAGGTTCAGAATGATTTTGGCGAAATTATTGCATACACAAATTTTCACTTGTCCTATATAGCAAGATGAGCGTTGCTATTTAAGCCAAGATAGCAAGTTCTGCCTATTCGGCACGACATATACATATTTATGTCATGCCGAATAGGCAGAACTTGCGATCTTGGCTTAAATAGCAACGCTCATCTTGCCATATAGGACAAGTGAAAATTTGTGTATGCAATAATTTCGACAAAATCATTCTGAACCTAACGAAAAAAAAATATTTCACTGTGTTTGTTTAGTATTAAGTTATTGTAAACAAATCTAAAATATATTTAGTTGGGTTAGGCTAAAATAAATTACTCTTGTTATAATAAGGTTAGGTAAGTTATATATATATATATATATATATATATATATATATATATATATATATATATATATATATATATATATATATATATATATATATATATATATATATATATATATATATATATAGAGAGAGAGAGAGAGAGAGAGTTTACTTTGGACACATGCTAAAGGGGTGTCTCATCTTCACACATGAACTTTTTTATTTTTCGTTCGATTTCTTTCATTTTTTTGTACGTAAAGAAGCACCTTTCAATAGTAATGTGACCAAGTTTCAATAAGATAGCTCAAAAAACAACTGAGAAAAAAATTATTTACTAATAATCATACATATTAAACAGTAAATTTCGTAATGGGACTTGGAGAAGCTGTTTTGGCATTATCTACGCATTAAACAATGCTAAACTGTATTTATAACAATTGCCAAAACTGTAATTTATCCTTTCTTCATTCTTAAACAAAATAAAGTGCTCAGCAGAGTCTAATCTCCCCTAAAGTTCTAATGCAAGTGCCATTTAGTGAGTGATTTTCTTTTCTTACTGAATGTAATCCTGTAGATGAAGAGCCAGATTTTGTTAAGTTAGTGTGTGTCCTATATGACTGGAACATTTATATAATATGTACCTGAAATGTCACCCAGTCGTTCTCCATGTTGGAGTGAATGGAGACAAGCTCAGCGCCTTCGTTCTGACAGCGTAGATTTAACTCCATCCAGGTACCTCTCTCTTCGTATTTCGAAATGAACTTGTAGCAATGATTCTGGAACAGACGCCAAGTGTGGTCGTCGTCACACCACGGGGACGTCACGTTCGTACCTTAGGAAAGTAAAAATATAGGATAGTGTGCGACTTATGAAAACTGTCATGTCATCTATTTTATCAGTAAAGTATACTTTGAGGAAACTGGCAAGTAATAAACAGAGAACTCATCTGAGGGCTAATAAACAGTATGAGGGATGAAAAGAGTAAGTTTGTAAGGTAAGGAACTGCGTTACCACTGTTCCATATAATGTGGTGAGACTGGTGTATATGTTTTCTTGTAATTTAGTATACTTATCAATAAGGGTTGGGATCATTTCTTATTCAGAAGTCCTCACTTCTTTTCTATCTCAAAAAGTGGCAGAAGCTAATGTAAGATGGGACATCTTCAGGAGGATTCACTCCTCTTGAAGGATCCCATAAAAATACTTATATCTTTTTTATTAGTAATGTAATCGAGAAAGGAAAGAATATTGTTTTTTTTTTCAATTTTTGGTGCTGTGTCTCTCCAGTGGGGCCATTTGTTGGCTACATTCTCCTTCTAGGTGTGTATAAAGAAATTATCATATGCCATGTCATGATTATTCCAAACTCATGCATGTGAACATGCATGAGTTTGGAATAATCAGTCCCTCAGGCTGGAGTCGATGTGTTTAGTCCATCAGTCTTGAGAAAAGTTCTTTTTTCAAGATTAATGGAGTGAATACTTCGACTCCAATCTCAGGAACTGTTTAAGGTACTTTTCTCAAGATTTATGGATTGAACACATTGACTCCAGGCTGAGGGACTGATTACCTCTCACTCTCCTTATCTTCCGCCGTTCTTCTATGTAATGGACTGAAGAAGCCACTACTGGCGAAACGTTTCCTTAATTAAGATTCCTAAATATTTCACACATGTCTCATTCTTCAAAAGATACCAACTACGTGAATTGTAACTGAAGGAATAGTTATTCACTAAGAAAGTGGTTAGCGTCAGAGTTGTAGCTTGAGAAACAACTGAATCTCTAGTTTTACTCTGAAGGTTTTTGGACAAGACTCGTAAAATATAATCACAAGAGTGAAGAAAACAGCCAGTGAGTATTTAACACAACTATCAACAACATACAAGTACAGATTCATTAATGTTTATGATGGTGCTAAAATTATGCTGTAAAGAACATGAAATCAGTAACGAGTCACTGAAAAAACATATATTCTACATGTCCAATTCTCAAATGGCAGAAAATATTATGAGCTAACTCACTGAAGGTGTTGGAATTGTACATGAAATTAATCATCAGTCACTGAAAAAGAAAAATAGTTCCCGCTGCCCATAAAGTTCTCTAAAAATTATATGCTAAATAATATTGGGTTTAGAAAATGGCATGAAACATTATGAACCACAAAAATGACATATACAAATAATAGTACAGGAGAAGACCTATGATTTACGAAATCGTAATGACGTAATGACACGATTGCAAACAAACCACTCCACGGGAGGGGATAGAACCCGCGATCAGAGTCATATAACTCCAGACAGACAAGTTAGCCACTGGGCTAGCTAGCCACAATAAGATTCATTCAACTAGGTATATTTTTGCAATCGTGTATACCATAGTCGTCACGGCCACGCTAGCGGGAGATGAATCTTATGTGCTGTAGTTAGCTGGACCAATGGCTAACGCGTCGGTGTGGAGTTTTATAACTCTCTGATCGCGGGTTCTATCCTCGCCGGTGGCATGGTTTGAGGGCCTATTGTGTAATGGTGCAGAAAACAGACAAGTTGAACAATAAGACACGTGTGCAACAATTGTTAATCTTTATTAAGTAAACGTTTGGAATAATCAGTTCCTCAGGCTGGAGTCGATGTGGTTAGTCCATCAGTCTTGAGAAAAGTTTTTTTTCAAGATTAATGGAGTGAATACTTCGACTCCAGTCTTACTTTTCTCAAGATTTATGGATTGAACACATTGACTCCAGGCAGAGGGACTGATTACCTCTCACTCTCCTTATCTTCCGCCGTTCTTCTATGTAATGGACTGAAGAAGCCACTACTGGCGAAACGTTTCCTTAATTAAGATTCCCAAATATTTCACACTTCTCATTCTTCAAGAGAACCAAGCTTCCTATAACTACATGAACTGTAACAGAAGGAATAGTTATTCATTAAGAAAAGTATTAGTTCCATTCTCTTCTCCTGCCATGAACACATGGGTTGAGTTGTTGACATGTTGGGTCATGGTGAGACGCTCATACAATCGTCTCCTGTAGTTATGGAACAACACGTAAAGAAATGCTGGAACTCGTTCCATGTTTTGAATTTTGCAAAACATTTTCTATCTCATTGGAGTGACTGACTCCACTGGAGTTCTGGATGGTGAACACCTCCAAGACTGACTCCACTGGAGTTCTGGATGGTGAACACCTCCAAGACTGACTCCACCGGAGTTCTGGATGGTGAACACCTCCATGACTGATACCACCGGAGTTCTGGATGGTGAACACCTCCAAGACTGACTCCACCGGAGTTCTGGATGGTGAACACCTCCAAGACTGACTCCACCGGAGTTCTGGATGGTGAACACCTCCAAGACTGACTCCACCGGAGTTCTGGATGGTGAACACCTCCAACACTGACTCCACCGGAGTTCTGGATGGTGAACACCTCCATGACTGACTCCACCGGAGTTCTGGATGGAGAACACCTCCATGGCAGACTCCACCGGAGTTCGTGATAATGAACACCTCCATGACTGACTCCACCGGAGTTCTGGATGGTGAACACCTCCAAGACTGACTCCACCATAGTTCTGGATGGTGAACACCTCCATGACTGACTCCACCGGAGTTCTGGATGGTGAACACCTCCATGACTGACTCCACCGGAGTTCTGGATGGTGAACACCTCCATGACTGACTCCACCGGAGTTCTGGATGGTGAAAACCTCCAAGACTGACTCCACCGGAGTTCTGGATGGTGAACACCTCCATGACTGACTCCACCGGAGTTCTGGATGGTGAACACCTCCATGACTGACTCCACCGGTGTTCTGGATAGTGAACACCTCCATGACTGACTCCTCCGGAGTTCTGGATGGTGAACACCTCCAAGACTGACTCCGCCGGAGATCTGGATGGTGAACACGTCCATGACTGACTCCACCGGAGTTCTGGATAGTGAACACCTCCATGACTGACTCCACCGGAGTTCTGGATGGTGAACACCTCCAAGACTGACTCCACCGGAGTTCTGGATGGTGAACACCTCCATGACTGACTCCACCGGAGTTCTGGATGGAGAACACCTCCAAGACTGACTCCACCGTAGTTCTGGATGATGAACACCTCCATGACTGACTCCACCGGAGTTCTGGATGGTGAACACCTCCATGACTGACTCCACCGGAGTTCTGGATGGTGAACACCTCCAAGACTGACTCCACCGTACTTCTGGATGGTGAACACCTCCATGACTGACTCCACCGGAGTTCTGGATGGTGAACACCTCCATGACTGACTCCACCGGAGTTCTGGATGGTGAACACCTCCAAGACTGACTCCACCGGAGTTCTGGATGGTGAACACCTCCATGACTGACTCCACCGGAGTTCTGGATGGTGAACACCTCCATGACTGACTCCACCGGAGTTCTGGATGGTGAACACCTCCATGACTGACTCCACCGGAGTTCTGGATGGTGAACACCTCCATGACTGACTCCACCGGAGTTCTGGATGGTGAACACCTCCATGACTGACTCCACCGGAGTTCTGGATGGTGAACACCTCCATGACTGACTCCACCGGAGTTCTGGATGGTGAACACCTCCATGACTGACTCCACCGGAGTTCTGGATGGTGAACACCTCCATGACTGACTCCACCGGAGTTCTGGATGGTGAACACCTCCATGACTGACTCCACCGGAGTTCTGGATGGTGAACACCTCCATGACTGACTCCACCGGACTTCTGGATGTTCAAAACCTTCAAGACTGACTCCACCGGAGTTCTGGATGGTGAACACCTCCATGACTGACTCCACCGGAGTTCTGGATGGTGAACACCCCCATGACTGACTCCACCGGTGTTCTGGATAGTGAACACCTCCATGACTGACTCCTCCGGAGTTCTGGATGGTGAACACCTCCAAGACTGCCTCCACAGGAATTCTGGATGGTGAACACCTCCAAGACTGACTCCGCCGGAGATCTGGATGGTGAACACGTCCATGACTGACTCAACCGGAGTTCTGGATTCTGAACAATTCTGTGACTTATTCCACCGGAGTTCTGGATGGTGAACACCTCCATGACTGACTCCACCTTAGTTCTGGATGGTGAACACCTCCATGACTGACTCCACCGGAGTTCTGGATGGTGAACACCTCCATGACTGACTCCACCGGAGTTCTGGATAGTGAACACCTCCATGACTGACTCCACCGGAGTTCTGGATGGTGAACACCTCCATGACTGACCCCAACGGAGTTCTGAATGGTGAACACCTCCATGACTGACTCCACCGGAGTTCTGGATGGTGATCACCTCCATGACTGACTCCACCGGAGTTCTGGATGGTGAACACCTCCAAGACTGACTCCACCGTACTTCTGGATGGTGAACACCTCCATGACTGACTCCACCGGAGTTCTGGATGGTGAACCCCTCCATGACTGACTCCACCGGAGTTCTGGATGGTGAACACCCCCATGACAGACTCCACCGGTGTTCTGGATAGTGAACACCTCCATGACTGACTCCTCCGGAGTTCTGGATGGTGAACACCTCAAAGACTGCCTCCACAGAAGTTCTGGATGGTGAACACCTACTTGACTAACTCCACCAGAGTTTTGGATGGTGAACACCTCTTTGACTGACTCCACCGGAGTTCTGGATAGTGAACACCTCCATGACTGACTCCACCGGAGTTCTGGATGGTGAACACTCCATGACTGACCTCCAACGGAGTTCTGTGTGACTGACTCCACCGGAGTTCTGGATGGTGAACACCTCCATGACTGACTCCACCGGAGTTCTGGATGGTGAACACCTCCAAGACTGACTCCACCTTAGTTCTGGATGGTGAACACCTCCATGACTGACTCCACCAGAGTTTTGGATGGTGAACACCTCTATGACTGACTCCACCGGAGTTCTGGATAGTGAACACCTCCATGACTGACTCCACCGGAGTTCTGGATGGTGAACACCTCCATGACTGACTCCACCGGAGTTCTGGATGGTGAACACCTCCATGACTGACTCCACCGGAGTTCTGGATGGTGAACACCTCCATGACTGACTCCACCGGAGTTCTGGATGGTGAACACCTCCAAGACTGACTCCACCGGAGTTCTGGATGGTGAACACCTCCATGACTGACTCCACCGGAGTTCTGGATGGTGAACACCTCCATGACTGACTCCACCGGAGTTCTGGATGGTGAACACCTCCATGACTGACTCCACCGGAGTTCTGGATGGTGAACCCCTCCATGACTGACTCCACCGGAGTTCTGGATGGTGAACACCTCCATGACTGACCCCAACGGAGTTCTGGATGGTGAACACCTCCATGACTGACTCCACCGGAGTTCTGGATGGTGAACACCTCCATGACTGACTCCACCGGAGTTCTGGATGGTGAACACCTCCATGACTGACTCCACCGGAGTTCTGGATGGTGAACACCTCCATGACTGACTCCACCGGAGTTCTGGATGGTGAACACCTCCATGACTGACTCCACCGGAGTTCTGGATGGTGAACACCTCCATGACTGACTCCACCGGAGTTCTGGATGGTGAACACCTCCATGACTGACTCCACCGGAGTTCTGGATGGTGAACACCTCCAAGACCACAAAAAACAGCAATATGACAGTACAACAACAACAATATGACAGCACGTCAAGTTGACAGCACAACAATATGACGGCACAACGTCGACAATATGACAGCACAACAACAATATGACAGCAAAACAACAATATGACAGCACAACGTCGACAATATGACAGCACAACAACAATATGACAGATGACAATATGACAGCAAAACAACAATATGGCAGCACAACAGCAACAACAATATGACAACACAACAACAACAATATGACAGCAAAACAACAATATGACAGCACAACAGCAACAACAATATGACAGCACAACAGCAACAACAATATGACAACACAACAACAACAATATGACAGCACAACAAAAACAATAATATGACAGCAATACAACAACAACAACAGCAACAACAATATGACAGCACAACAGCAACAACAATATGACAACACAACAACAACAATATGACAGCACAACAAAAACAATAATATGACAGCAATACAACAACAACAACAACATGAGAGCACAAAACAATAACAACATGACAGTACAACAACAATATGACAGCACAAGAACAACCAATGGAAATAAGTCACTCTGTCTGACTTTTTTGGGTTATCCCAGGTTCTCTACACATATGCTGCTATGTATGATAATTCTATGTAACTGTATTTGTGTATACCTGAATAAACTTACTTACTTACTTACTTAACAACAATATGACAGCAAAGCAACAACAACAATATCTAAGCCCAACAACAACAGTATGACAGTACAAACACATGACAGCACAACAACAATATGACATAACAACAACAATGTGACAGCAAAACAACAATATGATAGTACTACAACAATGTGACAGCACAACAACAAAAATATGACATCACAACAACAACAACAATATGACAACACAACAACAAAATATGACAGCTAAACAAAAACAACAATATGACAGCACAACAGCAATATGACAGCAAAACAACAACAACAAAGAAATGACAGCACAACAGCAAAATCGCAGCACAACAACATGACAGCACAACAAAAATATGATAGCACAACAACAACAATATGACAGCACAACAACATGACAGCACAACAAAAATATGATAGCACAACAACAACAATATCATAGCACAACATTATCAACAATATGACAGGAAAACAACAACAAAAATATGACAGGAAAACAACACCAAAAATATGACAGCAAAGATATGACAGCACAACAACAATATGACAGCACAACAACAATATGACTGTACAACAACAATATGACAGCACAACAACAACAATATGACAGCAAAACAATAACAATACGATAGCAAAACAACAGCAACAATATGACAGCACAACAACAACAACAACAACAACAACAACAACAGTATGAGTGCACAACAACAATAACAATATGACAGTACAAAAAAAAACAATATGACAGGAAAACAACAACAATAATATGACAGAACAACAACAACAGCAAGAATATGACAGCACAAGAACAACAACAATATGACAGTACAACAACAACAACAACAACAATATGACAGAACAACAAAAACAACAATATCACAGCCCAACAACAACAATATGACAGTCCAACAACAACAACAACCTAGGAACTGGTACTACTACTGAGAGCTCGGCGACGCTAACGTATGTCGTCCCGACATACAACTAATACAAACTAGAGATGGCAGGTGTACAGCTTGGGCTGATTCTATTCAATGTCAAAGTACACAACAATTGAACATTATAACATACATAAGTAGAATATTGGAATGGAAGCTTACGTAATTGAAACTGTAATGCAATACAAGGTATAATATAGCACAACTCATCGAATGAAACTCATCGTTGGGATTAAACAATAGAAGTTATAAAGAAAATTTGATCGATCGATCTGCATTCATGTGATCTACGGATTCTGAGGAAGGAATATATACAAAGAAAGAAGTGTTTAACAGAAAGGCAGATTCGGTGCACTCAAATCTAGACTGTTAACTCTCAGAATTAGGAGAGAATGTGAACACAAAAAAAAAAATTCTTGAATACTGATAAGCTGATACTGTAATTATTCATCTATACAGGTTATTTACATTTAACCCCAACTCTGCTAGGGTGAGATTGATATATGCAGAATGGGTGTCATCTCTGGGAGGATCAAACTCTGCTGCACTGGCTAACTCATGCTGTATTTGAGGCAAATGATACAAATGATACAAATGATACTTGAGGATTTCTCAATACTTGTCGTGTACGTAGGGAATAACGACATTCAGGTTGATCGTCTGACTGAGTATCAGAGGTAGAGAATACAGGATCAGGAGGATTGTCAGAGTCTGTCACATTAGTCTGGGTTGGAACATCATTATCATCAGATACTAACTTCATATGATCTAAATGCGATTCTTTATACTGACCAGTACTAATTTCTCTAACCTTATACTTATTACCAGTGATATGTTCAACTACTCGATAAGGACCAACAAACTTTTGATCAGGCTTAGGCATTGCAGACGTTTTGTTAAAGTTAGTCAGCATAACTCTCGAACCTACTTTGATTTTGGATGGCTTTGCTCGAGTGTTTGCGACTCTTGTAAATTCTGCTGTTGATTTATGAAGTGTTTCATGGATTCTTCTAAAGACACTTTGAGCTAAACTGGTACGAGTTGCTATGAAATCATCAGGGTTGTAATTTGGTTTCGGATTAGAATATAACAACTCATAAGGCAAACGTTTATCTACACCATACAATGCATTATGTTGAGTGTCACCTATAGAAACATTGTAAGCAGAATTTAGAGCACACTGCACATCAGGTATAACTTCATCCCAAGTTTCACTGTAGGGATTGATAGTGGCTCTCAAGACATCAAGTACTTTCTTATTGGTACGTTCTGCTAACCCATTGCTGGCAGGATGATGAGGAACAATGGTGGATTTAGAGATCTTGTACAAGGTACACAAATTTTCAAGAATCACATTACAGAATTCACCTCCATTATCTGTTACTAGAGACTTAGGGGTGGTATGCCTGCAGATAATGCGTTCTTTAAACGCTTTAGCTACTGTCTCGGCAGTCTTATCTGCAATAGGAACTAACTCACAATATCTGGTGAAATGGTCTACCATAACACATAGATGTTTGTTGCCCTGGAGGGAACATTGGAAATTAGTTAACAAATCTAGTGCAACTCTTTCCCACGGTTCGCTAGTGGTTCGATACACCTGGATTGGATTAGGACCATTAGCATTACCTTTATGTTGCATGCAGACACTACATTTCTTAACATACTCAGAAATATCAGTTGCCATACGAGGCCAAAAGTATTTCAATCTGGCTTGTTTTACTGAACGATCCATACCAGGGTGTGCAACACCTGGTACATCGTGAACTAGCTGTAGGCTACATTCATTAGTGACTGTGGAATTACTAACTGGTAAACTCTTCTGCTAGGAGTACCCAACTCGGCTGTTCGATACAGTAATTCTTGGTTCATGACAAAGTCACTGATGGGTGCTGCTGGCTTCACAGTCAGAATAAGATCTTCCTGGAGCAGGAATCGAATCACACCAGACCACATGGGATCTGTTCGTTGAGCATTCTTTACATCCTCGGCAGTAAATGGAGGGTCTGCAGTTACTATACTAACATGTCGCGATAAGGCATCTGCGACTACATTTGACTTGCCAGGTAAGTGTTCAAAGGTGGGATTGAACTCTTGGATAGTCAAGGTCCATCTGGCTAACCTTCCAGTAGGTTGTTTGTTCTGGAATAAAGGTATCAGTGGAGCGTGGTCTGTCAAGACATGAACAGAGTACTGATAAATGTCTCGGAAGTGATTTAAAGACCATACTATTGCTAAAGCTTCTTGCTCAGTTACTGTATAATTACGTTCAGCCTTCGTAAGGACTCGGCTAGCAAATGCAACTGCGTTGTACTTGCCATCAGTCTTCTGAGCTAGTACGGCACCTATGCCAATAGAACTAGCATCAGTTGTCAGATAGAAGGGCTTAGAAAAATCTGGAAATTTAAAAATTGGAGCAGATATTAGCTTTTCTTTTAGAGTTTGGAATGCTCTTTCTTGATGGAAGGTCCAAAAAGGAGCATCTTTCTTAAGCAACTCAGTTAGAGGAGCAGCTATGGAAGAAAAATTGGCAATGAAAGATCTATAAAAACCTGCTAAGCCCACAAAGGATCTTACGGCATCAGCAGTTTTGGGAGTTGGAAAATTTAGTACTGCAGTTACTTTACTTTGGTCAGTCGTAACCCCTCTAGGAGTGACTACGTGACCAAGAAACTTAATTTCTGATCTGAAAAATTGACATTTAGACAGTTTGATCTTTAAATTGGCTTCTTCAAGCTTACCAAGTACTATATCAAGTCTCTTCAAGTGTGTATCCACGTCTTTAGACATGACGATTACGTCATCTAAGTACACCATAAGTGCATTACCTATAAGACCTCTTAGTCATGAGCCTTGAGAACGTGATAGGGGAGGATCGTAATCCAAACGCCATATGGAGGAAGTGATAATGACCTGTAGGAGTGGAGAATGCAGTTAGCTCTTGGCTGTCCTCGTGAAGAGGGACTTGCCAAAACCCTTGTAACAAATCCAGGGTTGAAAAGACTTTGCTATCTCCGATGTTACGTAAAAGATCACCCAGTACAGGAAGTGGGAAGCGATCTGGGATAGTTTTAACTTCCTAAGCCAATCACTGGGCGCCAAGTACCATCCTTCTTAGGTACTAGGATCAAGGGTGCATTCCAAAGTGAATTGCTAGGTGCAATAACTCCATCATCAAGCATTTGATTGATCAATTCTTCTGCGACAGCAACTTGTGAATGAGGCATTCTGTACGCAGGTATATAGATATTTCTAGTACCAGGTTCAAGTGGAATACGATGGGACAATAAGTTCGTTATACCCATCTTCTCACCTGGTAAGGCAATGGCTTTACGACGTTTGTTCAACAGAGTCAACAAACGCTTGACTTCATCTGGGAAGTCAGTGGGAGCTAAGTCTTTCTCCTCAACTGGTGAAACAGATTGATCCGGTGAAGTGGATGAGGTCTCCCCGGTAGAAATAGCACCGACCCACTGGTCAGGTGACAACTCATCCTCTACCTGAACAGGGTAAGGATAGTGAACAAGGTCAACAAGATTGGTATTTGCTCTGAGACGAACACTGTGACCAGAAGTGTTAGCTAGGAAGAAATGGATCTTGCTATCTCTTACAACATGTAAGGATGGTTCAACAAATAGACCTTTTACTTTGCAGGAATCACTGTCAACTAGGACGTTATCACCATCTGGAACACTAGGAACAACAACAGACACTCTAGTGAGGGCACTAGCTGCGACAGAAACGTCTTTCTGCAGACGGCATGTGACATCAACAAGAGATGGCATTTCTAGTTGCAAGTAATCGTTTTCCGACAAGGCGTCCCCTGTGGAGAAACTACTATTTGAACTAGCAGACATTGCAGGGATAGGCTCAGCACTCAAGGTAGTCAGAGCGTCCTCGGACACTTGAGGTAACTGGACACTATCTTGCAAGTCTGAAGTTGCAGGAACACAGACAGGAGTGACAGGATCACCAGTGCCTGACCGCTTGGGTATGCTACTGGAAAATGCACTGGCCTGTAAGGACTTAATTCGAATGTCGTACTCTGCAGCAGTATGGCAGATCTCGGATCCAAGCTGGTAACCCCAAAATGGTACGATCAAGTCATCAATTTGGGCATGCCATCGATAAGGGTCGAGCACAATGCGTAAGTCTCGCATGGAAGCAAATCCCAGTAGAAGGTCACCAGGGAAAGTAATCTGGTCGACAACAAGGAAGGAAGCAGTGAAGTCTCTACCTTGGATAAAAAAAGTGAGGGAAGTCCGACCGCGGACACGCAGATGAGAACCAGCTACTCCACTAAGGGAGGACACTGAGTCGGTTCTACGAGAAGGACATGTCGTAACTGCTTATCCCTAAACAAACTAGACCTGATAATATTGACTTGCACACCAGAGTCCATGAACAAATGAACAGGTGCATTATGAACAGATGCTTGCACTATAGGGCCTATGGTTGCATTGGAAGTTATGTGCACACAAAAAGGTGGATTGTCATCAGCAAAGATTTGTTCCACTTCATCCCCAAAATCATCTATGTCAGAGACATGTGAAGCAACATCATCAGCAGGATTGTCATTCTCGGACTGCTTAAGGCTTCAAAGGAATTGTGAACGGGGATGGTGTACTCATTATCACCTACTGTCACCATGGGACGGTTTGACTGGGGCGCTCGAATTCCCCCGAATTGGAAGAATGAGCCTGGTTCTGGTTATTTTGAGAACCACGATGTCTATTTCCTCTATGGGTTCTGCGGTTGGAACGGCCATGGAAAGACCTAGAGTACTGAAGGTTGTAGAGAGCATTGCACTCAGATGTGTCATGTCCATGTATTCTATGATAAGTACAGTAGGGAAGATCTGACTGGTACTCATCATCAGTACGACACCTCTTAGGGTGACTATCAGGACAATTAATTGCAATATGGCCACGGAAACCACAGTTGTAACAAGTCCTCTGACTACGGTTACTGAATGTACTATGAATACTACGAGGTTTATAATGACTCTGTACACTGGTCCTTGGTGATCGCTGAGATGGTTGACGACCATTACTTTTGATACATGGGAAAGTACCCTGGGGGCACAAGGAACGTACATGATTTAGGACTGTAAGTGGTTCCATCGTCACAGTTGGGGGATTAGCCTCATAAGCACACACGGAAGCAAGCGGCATTAGTTCTTTGATTGCTCCAAAAGCTGCTATTTTAGCAAACGATGCTGTGGATGGTTTATCCTCATCAGGGACAAAAGCTGAGGACTGGACAGCATTGATAAATGATGATAAAAGTTTGTCTAATCGAACAGCAAATGCACTCAACGATTCATTAGTTATGGGTGTAGCATTCACTAGTTCCCTAAGAACGACATATGGATCAGCTGTTTTTACTGGTACGAGGAAAGAACGAATCAGTTCCTCATACTGTGACCACTTAGTAAGATTCCTGAAGTCTCGCATATCAAGGAGATCAACAACGTGAACAGCAGCAGGGGATCGATGAAGAGCTTCTTTCGCAAGTCTGATAAGACTTTCCTCTGAAGGAGGACCTTCAACTAGAGCATTAACACGAGAACGAATGGCAGTAAACCATGTTTCAAGACTATGTACATTGCCATTGAATAAAGGTAACGCATCAAGGGAATCACTAGTAAAACTATAGTATCTCAGTGTCTGGGTCGGTCTGTCAGTCGCTAAGGAACTATGAGGACTAATGACAGGAGCAGCAGTAGCCTGAGAGGTCTGAGTGTCGACATTCACTAAAGTATCACTTGACGGTATGTGAGACATAAGGGCAAAGAAGTTGCACGAGAACAAATAAGGCAAAAATAACGAATAATAAAAATTATAAAAAAATTTAAAATTAAAATAAAAGAGATGCAACTAATTCTGCAGAAGTAATAAAAAAAATGTCTAAGATACACTGCAAGAGGAAGAACAACTCAATGTAAAGGACTGCTGGACAAGATAAAAAAAATACATTGAAATTTACAAGTAAAAATATTACTGGAGACTGAATTAAATGCAAAATGAGCTGTCTGTACTCTTGCTAAT
This sequence comes from Cherax quadricarinatus, assembly GCF_038502225.1. Taxonomy (NCBI): domain Eukaryota; kingdom Metazoa; phylum Arthropoda; class Malacostraca; order Decapoda; family Parastacidae; genus Cherax; species Cherax quadricarinatus. The sequence continues at coordinate 107,732 of NW_027195083.1, forward strand.
AAAGAAATTAACTAATAAAACTGTAAATCAATGTAAAAAGTATAAAATAAAATCACTAAATTGTATGCAAAGAAAGATAACTGGGAAATTTAAATATTTTCTAAGAATGTATAAACAATATTAAAATATAATGCAAAGACAACATGAGGAAAAAATAATAAAATGAAAAACAAGACTCAAACAATAATGAACTGAGAATAATAATGTCAATAAAATAATGTCATAATAATGTCAATAAAATAATGTCAAGAAAATAATTCACTGCAGAACAAGTGCAACAAAATAAGATGCAGAAATAATCAATGAAGCAATAAAAGTTACACTGGGAAAATGTTGGTTAAATAATAAAATAAAAAATATGAAGAAAAACTGATTGAACACTTTAACTCTTAATTGTAAATTAGACAAAACAATTTACTCAGAGTAAAGAAAACACTTTACGTTAAATAAAAGAAATCACACTAAGAGTGAATTTGTTCAAAGAAATATGAAAAATATGAATAAAAATAAAACAAGAAACAAAACTGGAAGTGTAACACTTACAAGTGGTGGGGCACACAACACTTACAAGTGGCGGGGCACACAACACTTACAAGTGGTGGGGCACACAACACTTACAAGTGGTGGGGCACACAACACTTACAAGTGGTGGGGCACACAACACTTACAAGTGGTGGGGCACACAACACTTACAAGTGGTGGGGCACACAACACTTACAAGTGGCGGGGCACACACAACATATTCACTTATTCATTTTCTTTTTTTTGTATATTCTTACAACAAAATCTTGCTGTGACTGATACGACAAAAATTGCTGGCAAAAATAATGGTACACAAGTCTGCGAAAAGATTAGAGAATGAGACACTGCTGGCATACGAAAAAAGACACACATAGAAATAAATGGATAATTTAGTAGACGACAAATACTGGAGAATACAATGCTGAAAGAATACAAAATTAAAAATGAATGAATTACTTCACACGGAGTGACTGACTGGTACACTACACAATAATACTTACTACAGACAGAAAGTAGCATAAAAACACAGATAAAAAAAATATGAGATGAGCGATAACACTGAAAAATATTGCCAAAAAAATAATGAGTCAAAGAAACACTGAGTCTACAATGAAAACACAAGGCTTAGAGTACACAAGAAATTCACTATAAATGTCTCACACACGCAAATGTCTTCAAATGCAAGAAAATGTCTATCAACAGAAAATTATCACTGGAGTCTGGAGTAGTAGATGGAGTGACTGGTGATGAGGGGAAGACGTCCTGTGCGGTGATGACGCCTCCTACACTCACACTGTTGTCGTAGAAATGCGCTTTCTCGGTGAACTCACATAACTGGCTTTATCGTTGGCGCTCAGCTACAATCTCTTGACCAATTATGTGAGCCAAAACAGTACTAGGACCCAGTACAAGGGTGGAAAAAGAACCACAGGTAGATGAGTAGAGTGGGTGAGTGTGGTGGGTGGTGGTGGGAGCATGACTCACTCACTGGTGCTCACTCTTACCACTCACGAAGGTGGCTTGTAAGCCACTCTATGCCACAGGGATGGTGAAGACCACTCTTAGCATCATCCATCTGGCGATATATGAGACAACACTTCAGAGGAACTTGCGTGGCTTACTTCTCTCTCTCAGCTGGGTTAGAAGCTGGGTTGACTGACTGGCTTAACCCACGAGAATGGCTGACGAAGACGTGTAACGATGCACACAGCATGAAGGAGCAGGTGGATGACAGGAGACAGGCTGGATGGTAGGCTGAGGCAGGCTGACTAGCATTCACTTCCACAGTCTGGCTTATTTGGCTTAATTGCAAAATCCGGGTCAACCCCTCGGAGATTGAAGCAATCAGCACACACTAAGCCAGGAAGCTTGAAAAACGGCTGCAACAGGCTTGCAGGCTGGAGTACACAGGGTGGAGGGGAGTGAGGGTAGCGAGTAGCTGGAGGTGGCGGATGGTTCACCTTTGACCTGCCGGCTCCCCACAAACAGTCTTCTAACGTCTGAAATACCCTTAAATCCACGCCCACACCGGTGCCACCATTTGTCATGTGGGTTTTCGATACGTGGATAGGGTAAGAATACTCACGTAGGCTGGTAGTACGTATAATATATAACGGGAAGTATTGAAAGCGCCAACAGCCGACCTGCCTCTCTCTGCTCTCTATCTTGACTGACTCACAAGTGTCTACAGTGCGAGGGTGTTTGAAATCCTGCTATGGTCAGCAGCAATATGAATACAGTCAATGATTCACACAGACGGTTGGTAGTGAGTCATCTACTGGTACACTGGTTACTGGTAACTGGTTACTAGGAACTGGTACTACTACTGAGACAACAATATCATGACAGTACAACAAAAACAGCAACAACAATATGAGAGGACAACAACAATATGACAGCACAACTAGAACAACAATATGACAGCACAACAACAAAACCAACAACAATATGACAGCACAACAACAACAACAACAATATACCAGCACAACAACAACAATATGACAGCACAACAACAACAATATGACAGCACAACAACAACAACAATATGACAGCACAACAACAACAATATGACAGCACAACAGCAACAACAACATGGCAGCACAACAACAACAATATGACAGCACAACAGCAACGAACACATGACAGCACAACAACAACAATATGACAGCACAACAACAACAATATGACAGCACAACAACAACAACAATATGACAGCACAACAACAACAATATGACAGCACAACAACAACAACAATATGACAGCACAACAACAACAATATGACAGCACAGCAACAACAACAATATGACAGCACAGCAACAATATGACAGCACAACAACAACAACAATATGACAGCACAACAACAACAATATGACAGCACAACAACAACAACAATATGACAGCACAACAACAACAATATGACAGCACAACAACAACAACAATATGACAGCACAACAACAATATGACAGCACAACAGCAACAACAATATGACAGCACAACAACAACAATATGACAGCACAACAACAACAATATGACAGCACAACAACAACAATATGACAGCACAACAACAACAATATGACAGCACAACAACAACAATATGACAGCACAACAACAACAATATCACAGAAAAGCAACAACTGCAATATGACATCTCATCAAGAAAAGCAAAAATATGAGAGCACAACAACAACACTATGTCAGAATAACAACAATATGGAAGCACAACAAGAAAAACAATATGACAGCAAACAAAAACAATATGACAGCACAACAACAACAAAAATATGACAGCACAACAACAACAACAATATGACAGCACAACGACAATATGACAGTAAAGCAACAAAACAATATGACAGCTCAACAACAATATGTCAGCACATCAATAACAACAACAATGTGACAGCACAACAACAACAAACACAACATGACAGCAAAACAACAACTACAATACGACGGCACAATAACAACAACAATCTGACAGCACAATTACAACTACAATATGACAGAAAAAGAACAACAACAACATAACAGCAAAACAACGACAATATGACAGAGCAAAAACAATAAAACAACTCAACAGCAACGATACGACAGCACAAAACCAACAACAATATGACAGCCCAATAACAACAACAATCTGACAGCAAAAGAACAACAACAACAATATAACAGCAAAAGAACAACAAAAACAATATAACAGCACAACAGTAATATGACAGCACAACAACATGACAGCACAACAACATCAATATGACAGCACAACAAAAACAACAATATGACAGGACAACAATAACAATTTGACTGCACAACAACAACAACATAACAACACAACAATGTGACAGCACAACAACAATATTACAGCACAATAACAACAATATGACCGCACAGTAACAAAAACAACATGTTGTTGTTGACAAGCAAAGATATAACAGCACAACAACAATATGACAGCAAAACAACAACAATATGATAGTACAACAACAATATGACAGCAGAACAACAACAATATGACAGCAGAACAACAACAATATGATAGAAAAACAACAACAACAATATGACAATACAACAACAATATGACAGCAGAACAACAACAATATGATAGAAAAACAACAACAACAATATGACAATACAACAACAATATGACACCACAACAGCAACAATATAACAGCGCAACAACAACAACAATATGACAGTACAACAAAAACAACAATATTGCAGGACAACAACAACAACAGTATGACTGCACAAGAACAACATGATAACACAACAACAATATGACAGCAAAACAATAACAACAATATGACAGTACAACAGCAAAAACAACAATATGACAGCATAAGAACAATATGACAGCACAAGAACAATATGACAGCACAAGAACAACAATATGACAGCAAAACAAAAACAACTATAAAACAGCACAACAACAACAACAATATGACAGAACAACAACAACAATTATATGAAAGTACAACAACAACAATATGACAGAACAACAACAACAATTATATGAAAGTACAACAACAACAATATGACAGTACAACAACAACAACAACAATATGACAGTACAACAACAACAATAATATGAAAGTACAACAACAACAATATGACAGTACAACAACAACAACAGCAACAACAATAATATAACAGTACAATAACAACAACAATACGACAGCAAAACAACAACAATATGACAGTACAACAACAACAGCAACCACAACAACAATATGACAGTACAACAACAACAGCAACAACAACAATAATATAACAGTACAACAACAACAATATAACAGTACAACAACAACAATATGACAGTACAACAACAACAACAACAACAACAATATGACAGTACAACAACAACAACAACAATATGACAGCACAACAACAACAATAATATGAAAGTACAACAACAACAATATAACAGTACAACAATAACAATATGACAGTACAACAACAACAACTACAACAATATGACAGAACAACAAAAACAATATGCCAGCACAAAAAGAACAAAAATATGAGAGCACAAAAACAAAAACAAAATGGCAGTAAAACAACAACATGACATCACAACAACAACAATTTACAGCACAACGACAACAACAGCATCACAGCAGAAGAACATCAATATGACAGAACAACAACAACAACAACAATAATATGACAGTACAACAACAACAACAACAATAATATGACAGTACAACAAAAACAGCAACAACAATATGACAGGACAACAAGAACAACAATATGACAGCACAACAACAACAACAACCAAAAAAACAACAATATGAAAGTACAACAACAACAAGAATATGACAGCTCAACAACAACAACAATATGACAGCACATCAACAACAACAACAATGTGACAGAAAAACAAGAACAACAATATGACAGAACCCACAAGAACAACAATATGACAGCACAACAACAAAAAAAACAATATGACAGTACAACAACAAAAACATATAACAGCACAACAACAACATAACAGCACAACAACGACATTATGACAGCACAACAACAATAAAACAGCACAACAACAACAAACACAACATGACAGCACAACAACAACAACAATATGACTGCACAACATTGTTACGAGTACGGCCATACCCGTTATATTTTATACTAGGATGTGCTCCTTTTTATTATATACATATATATATATATATATATATATATATATATATATATATATATATATATATATATATATATATATATATATATATATAAATAAATATATATATATATATATATAGTCAATGCTAATATTGTTATATTATATTGTTAGGCGTTATATTAAGAATGTGAGTTTCCTGTAGTGGGGAAACTATTAGTTGGAGCGCCAGTTACTAGTTCAGGTACTGACGTCTCCACATTGTCCTCATCGCTTCCGAGCCGTGTGGACGAGCTGCGCAGACACTCCTGTTTGAGTTTGTTTTGCGCAGTTTACCTGATTGAGCTGCCCCTAGCGTTGGTTGGTAGAAACTTTATTTTCTCCAACATGGCGCTGAATAGCAGAAGAAGAATCAACACTGTCTTCATTGAGATGATCCGTGGTGCTGTCACGGGATCCAACATGAATTTATTGTTACCAGCGATCATTCGCGATACCTATGGTATAGCAAATGAGGAGATAAGTGGTGTCGCACTCAATGGAACGACAAGAATCTTCGTTAAAATGACGTCTGCACGAGTCTACGAGGCGGTGGTCGACAAGTATCAGGAGACCATCATAACGGTTAATACAGCGGTGTCGGTGCGACTCCATGATGTATCTCGACATTACACTTGGGTGAAAATCAGGAATGTGCCTTTTGAGGCGACTGATTTTGATATTAGCAGTGAACTGAGTACTTATGGGATGGTTCACGTAGCCACAGCAGGGAGATGGGCAACTGGACCGTATGCACGTGCGCTGGAAGGTACATATATGTTATGCAGGGTTCTGCATGACATCGTAATGTACATATAGTGGGGAAGTGTGCCATAATAATATGAATGTTATAATTGTAAAGAATAATTTTATAATTTATAATATGCTTTTGGGGATACTGTAAAGTACTCTAACTGTAATTATAAAGAAATTGTGTTAGTGATTTATTTTCCAAGGATGTTTGGGTACGCAGAGTAAGCGTGGGGGGGGGGGTCACGTGACGTTAGCATGGTGTAGAGGCTGGCGTCGGAGATGCTGTGTATTTAAGTTAAGTTTGTATTTGTACACTCAGTTTGTTTATCCAACTCAAGCCATAGGCTTTCACATGGCTTACCTGTATGTTCACAAAGGCTCTGACATGGTCAGGGTGCTGTGGGATGAGTGATGAAGTAAGAAATGAGGTTTGTAGTGTATTGACGGCCTGACGCTGACGGAAGCCTAGTGTTATGGTGGCTGAACCTCCAGCCAGCTGTGTGTACCCTCATTTGGGCGTTTAGAATTAAGGTTTTTATGTTATGGTGATTAAATAGATATATTTTCCTAATTGGGGTTTTTGCCTAACCCTCTGTTAACCAACCCCTTGAAGTAACACATACTGGTTTAGTGCTTTCTGTTTTTGACTAGGATAGCCCTGGGTGGCCGGTTTGGGCTTGAGATGTGTGTAACTTTTACCTTTGCCCTTAGACGAGGCTCAAGCCCCCAGCTATCCCACATTTTTGCGTAACATGGGGGCCTGTATATGGGAGAATTATCAAATTTTATGTGGTAATTCAAGTTTGCAACCTGGAAAGTCAATAATCATTCTTTACTGGGTTGGTCAGAGGAAACATTCACTATAACACTCACACTAAAATAATAATTTACCTTTGTTTGTAATATTGCTGGTTTTTAGGGTGTTATTATTAACTAATACCCTGTGAATAATTTACTTTTCTGTGCAACATTGCTAGTTTTTAGGGTGTTATTGTTAACTAATACCCTGTGAATAATTTACTTTTGTGTACAACATTGCTAGTTTTTAGGGTGTTATTATTAATTCATACCCTGTGAATAATTTACTTTTGTGTGTAATATTGCTAGTTTTTAGGGTGTTATTATTAACTAATACCCTGTGAATAATTTACCTTTGTTTGCAATATTGCTGGTTTTTAGGGTGTTATTATTAATTAATACAATGTGAATAATTTATTTTTGTGTGCAACATTGCTAGTTTTTAGGGTGTTATTATTAATTAATACCCTGCGAATAATTAACCTTTCTGTATAATATTGCTGGTTTTAGGGTGTTATTATTAATTAATACTCTATAAATCATTTACTTTTCTGTGCAATATTGTTGATTTTTAGGGTGTTATTAATACTTGATATTTTGTGCATAATTTACCCTTTCAGGTACAATCTTGCTGATTTTTAGGGGGTTATGCTCACCTAAATTTCTGGAAATAATTTACCTTTGCAAGTGCAGTAGCTCTTATTTTTTTTTTTTTTTCTGCCAGGATTTTCTTTTTGTGTGCAATCCTGTTTAATTTGAGGGAGTCAAATGACAACTCCTTGTGAATATACTACTTCAGTAGAGGTACCTTGCTGTGTGCTTTATTATTTTATATCAGTAAGTTCTGTGGCTGGTAGTAAAATTTGGTGCTATTATTTCTCAAAATGGCTGACACTGGTGAAAATTCTGGGAATGACATGTAGGTGACGGCCTGGGAGGTCCACCTTTTGGGGGTCTTCAGTGATGACTCCAGGGTTTTACGGCCGCAGTCCCACCAACAAGTTTTATGTGCCTATCCACAACAAGGAAGAATGCACTATAATTGAACAAATATTTTCTAAACTCCACTATCCTCGTCACTTCATCAGAGACTGCAGACGGCGAGCATTAAACATCTTCAACACACCCAGAGAAGACACTGCCGAGAAGAGATACATAGTCCTTCCCACCAACTCCATTGCCAAACATGTTTCCAACATTTTTGCCAAAACATCATTCCAAGTATCTACCTCCACAACCACGACCATCAAGGACATCACCAGTAGTAGGCAGGACAAGCCTCCATCCTCTGCAGGGGTATACATAATCCCTTGCAATGACTGCAACAAGTTATATGTGGGCGAAACATCAAGGGACCTCCAAACACGTATTTCAGAACACCAATACGCAAGCAGGTCTGACGACACAAGGAATGCCTGCGTACAACACCGTAATTCACACAACCACTTGATAAACTACAGAAACTCAAGACTTATCGCCACAGAAGACAACACTCAATACCGAAGAATCCTGGAATCATCACTCATTTCTATATCCGACAACTTCAACCAGAATAGTGGCTTCTATAACATAGCTGAACCACTTGCCAAGAAACTTCTTCATCGCTATCCCACATAAGAACACTGTAGAAGGTCTGCTCACAAACTTATCCAATCTCCTTTCCAAGCTACCCAAGTTTTTAGACTCTATAACCCCACTCGGTACATCATCAGATGCAGCATTCTTCACCTGACCTCAGCCGGACTATAAATACTCGCGTTCCTTCCACCCCAGGTAGTTCTGGTTGTGACTTGAAAAAGCCCACTGTGTGGGCGAAACGCAGTCAATAAAGGATCACATTATACTGCATTTGTGTTTATATTGCCATTGTGTCGGTATTTTATACCATTTATTTCCACCGCCTATCCACCCGTTGTTTTTGGGGGCCTGATTTTTTCCCCTCTCCTGTGCTCTCCTGATTCTCACAGAGGTGTGTCATGGGGAACCAGTTTTGTTTACTAAAGATTGCTGTGAGATGGGAGTGATAATGTGATGTTGTTTTCTCCGTAGAATTTAACATGTAACATATGTTTTTCTTTTCTTTGCATTCCTGGAAAATGTACTTACTGTTTAAAAGTTTTTTTGGTGGCACCTACACTTTGGTCTGCCTTGCAACATACTGAACTTTGGTGTTACTTCATAAAACGGCATTCCTCAGGGGCACTTTTGTACAAAGTTTACTTGCTTCTTTATAAGTTTGCTTGATGTAATTTAGGTAAAATGCATCAACGCCAGCGCATGGCCAGCGCTGTGTTGTAATGGTGCCTTTTCCTAAAACAGCTGTCTAAGAGTGTGACTGTGAGCTCGTTGGGCATAGAACTTGATCACTTTTATGTTCGACGAGTTTCATATGTCTGCAATCTAGTACCTCAGTTTGTAAATATGGCATATTTGTAGTACCAAAAGACCGTGATTGTATGGTGGTCATTCCCCAGTTATCATTTTGCCAGTTGCCTCAGACCTTAATGTGGGGCTCATTTTCTTTTTTTTTTCTTTTTGTCTAGCGGTGTCCATAGGGACCCCGCTAGCAGAGTGAGACCTATGGTCTGGGGGTGGGGGTGTTATGCAGGGTTCTGCATGACATCGTAATGTATATACAGTGGAGAAGTGTGCCATAATAATATGAATATTATAATTGTAAAGAATAATTTTATAATTTATGTGCTTTTGGGGGTACTGTAAAGTACTCTAACTGTAATTATTAAGAAATAGTGTTAGTGATTTATTTTCCAAGGATGTTTGGGTACGCAGAGTAAGCGTGGGGGGTGGGGTCACGTGACGTTAGCATGGTGTAGAGGCTGGCGTCGGAGATGCTGTGTATTTAAGTTAAGTTTGTATTTGTACACTCAGTTTGCTTATCCAACTCAAGCCATAGGCTTTCATATGGCTTACCTGTATGTTCACCCAGGCTCTGACATGGTCAGAGTGCTATGGGATGAGTGATGAAGTAAGAAATGAGGTTTGTAGTGTATTGACGGCCTGACGCTGACGGAAGCCTAGTGTTATGGTGGCTGAACCTCCAGCCAGCTGTGTGTACCCTCATTTGGGCGTTTAGAATTAAGGTTTTTATGTTATGGTGATTAAATAGATATATTTTCCTAATTGGGATTTTTGCCTAACCCTCTGTTAACCACCCCCTTGAAGTAACACATACTGGTTTAGTGCTTTCTGTTTTTGACTGGGATAGCCCTGGGTGGCCGGTTTGGGCTTGAGATGTGTGTAACTTTTACCTTTGCCCTTAGACCAGGCTCAAGCCCCCAGCTATCCCACATTTTTGCGTAACAATATACTGTTAAAATGACTCTTCGACACCCTATTCCTTCATATATTGTGTTGAAGGAATTACAGACTCAAGTCTATGTAACGTATGCGGGGCAACAACGTACGTGTCGGCTATGTGGGTCACTTGACCACATCGCAGCGCAGTGTGGGAAACGAAGTGGGTACCCGGCACAACAGCAACGGCAACAGCAGCCAGTGGGCGAGGTAGGCAATGAGCGAGAACAGTCTCTTGCTACGCCGCCCCAACAACGGTCGTCATGGAGTGAGGAGGTGGACAAAGAAAAGGAGCTCGAATCACCAGTTGTAATGCTACAAGGAGAATCTCAGTCTTTGGACCTACATCAGGTTTTTGAGGAGAGACTATCTAATATGGGTGAAGAAGTGGCGGCGTCTTTGGTAAAGGCGTTGGATGTCTTGTTAGAGGAATCGGTCCTAGATCAGGTGGAAGACCCAGGCTTAGTCTGGGGACGGCTGTGAATGATGGTATGGCAGGAGATGACGGTTTGTCGACGAGAGAGTCTAAAGGATTGAAGGTGCATGCAGTAGAGGTGGAGGTGCATCAGGACGGTGCTTCAGATGTCAAAATGCAGGTGGAGGGCGGGACACGAAAGAGGACTGCAGCATCATCGGATTCTGATGATGTGCTCACTCATGCCCAACGCCCTGGGAAAAGTCTTTGGTGGAGGTACAGCAGAGAGGGAATGGTGAACCCAAGGATCAAGGGATTGCAAAGGTGATTCCCAATAAAGGGGGGAGGGACAGAGGTGTTGCAAAACGAACTGGGGTAAAGTCAATGCCGGGGACAAAAGGAAAACCCATTTGTTGAATTCAAGTGTTTTACTATAAATATTAACGGGTTGAGAGCTGAGAGGAAGCTTAAGTGGTTTAATGAGTATTTGGTGCGACTTGGTGTGGATGTGGTATTCTTACAGGAACATAATTTTAGGCCTGGTTATGAGTTGGATATGAGTGGTTATAATGTGTACATGGAACATGCGACACGTTTCAAAGGTGGGGCTGCCATTTTGGTAAAGGAAACTAGCCCGTTTATAGTAAGGCGTAGTGAAGGGGGGGAAGTGAGGGTAATTAGAGTGGATGAAACCTGGGGTAGGGTTCCCATAAGTTTAGTATGTGTATATGGCCCGGCTGAGGGTGACGTGAGTATTAAAACTAAATTTGTTCAGGACGTACTGGTCTATTTTTTACGTGGTTTACCAAATGTTGCCCCTCAAGGAAGGTTCCTTGATGTTGGTGAGGGGCTCTTGACTTAGGGAATTGGATCTGTGCTCCAGTTCCCCAAATTAAGCCTGAATGCCTTCCACATCCCCTCCCCCCAGGCGCTGTATAATCCTCCGGGTTTAGCGCTTCCCCTTTGATTATAATAATAATACCGAATGTTGCAATAATAGGCGGAGATTGGAATTGCGTGATACGTCGTAAAGATGTGGAGCCTAGAGGTGCGGGGTGTTGTTTGGGTATATTGGGGGATTTATTGACCGGGGTGGGGTTAAAGAATGTGTGAGGGGGGGGAGGTATGGAAGAGTATACCTTCAATAAACGAGGTTATGTGGCGACATTGGACCGAATGTACGTGCCTTGTGCGGTTACTGTGTGGAGGGTAAATGTGATAGATGTGTTTTTTCGGATCATAGAGGAGTTGTAATAGATGTGGATATTGAGGGTGTGCCTCGGAGGGATCCATCATTTTGGAAATTGAATGTAAAGTTATTAAAGGAAGAGGATAGTCTTTTGTCTTTTGGACATATGTGGGATCGTTTAGTGGTAGAAGCACCAGGGGATGTTGCCTTGGTTAATTAGTGGGAAACGATAGCTAAAAAACGTATTAAGGAATATTATATTAATCGAGGGACGAGATATAATCAGTTACAATACGGTTTTCAAAAATATTTCGAGGGGCAGTTGCGCGAATGTTATGCACAAATTAATGCTAATTATCCTGTTATTGAAATTGAAAGTTTGAAGGAAAATATCCGGAATTTACAAAATGAGAGGTTTGATGGGGAAAGGCTTAAGGGCAGGATTGAGGAGGTTTTGTGGGGAGATCGGCCGTCGGCGTGTGTGTTGCGGAGTCAACACAGACGTCGCAAGGCAATGGAGTTAATGGGGTTGAATGTTCAGGTAGGTATGCAAGGGTATAAAGTGGATCAGGTGTTGACGACGACTGAGGGTATGTGTGGGCATATTGATGCTTGGGTTAAGTTGAAAACGCAAAGTGTGGGAATAAGCGAAATAGCATTACAGTCAATTGGAAGGTTTGTGCAGTGTGAGTTGACAGAGCATGATCGATTCGTTTTGGAAGGGCCGATAACAGAGTGTGAGACATGGGAAGCTTTATCCGGGGCGCAATTAGGTAAGGCACCAGGAATTGATGGGTTGCCCAGTGACTTTTATCTTCAAAATTGGAGCATTTTAAAAGGGTTTTTGGTAAGATTATTCAATATGACTCAAGGAATCGTAATAACACGATTGCAAACAAACCATACCCCCGGTCGGGATTGAACCCACGGTCATAGAGTCTCGAAACTCCAGCCCGTCTCGTTAGCCACTAGACCAGCTAGCCACTGGTCTAGTGGCTAACGCAATGGGCTGGATGGTGTTTTGAGACTCTATGACCGCGGGTTCAATCCTGGCCGGGGGTATGGATTATTCAATATCCTTAAGCGGTATGGGTTTTACGGGCAGAACAAAGGATGGCTGTGGTCGTTCTAGTGCCTAAAGGTGAGCCATTAACAGTCAAAGACTATCGTACTATTTTGTTATTGTGTGGTGATTATAAAATTTTTGCAAGAATTTTAGCTAACAGAATAAAAAAGGTCTTGGGTAAAGTGATTGATAAGGGACAATATGGGGTGCCGGGAAGATCTATGTATGAGGGGCATGGGTTGATTAGAAGTTTTAATGAAGAAAGAGTAAAATTGGGAGGGGGGGGTGTTGGCTATAGATTGGGAGGCGGCATATGATAGTGTAGAAAGGGAAGCGTTATGGAAGATTATGAGATGGCAGGGGTTTGGAGAGGAAATTATATCATGGGCCAAATTAATGTATCAAGATGCATCCTTGCGGGTGCAGGTTAATGGAAGGTTTGGAGAACAAATTCAGATGAGAAGGGGTCTACGTCAAGGTTGTCCCCTTTCACAAATATTTTTTGCTCACCTAAATTTCTGGAAATAATTTACCTTTGCAAGTGCAGTAGCTCTTATTTTTTTTTTTTTTTTCTGCCAGGATTTTCTTTTTGTGTGCAATCCTGTTTAATTTGAGGGAGTCAAATGACAACTCCTTGTGAATATACTACTTCAGTATATGTACCTTGCTGTGTGCTTTATCATTTAATATCAGTAAGTTATGTGGCTGGTAGTAAAATTTGGTGCTATTATTTCTCAAAATGGCTGACACTGGTGAAAATTCTGGGAATGACATGTAGGTGACGGCCTGGGAGGTCCACCTTTTGGGGGTCTTCAGTGATGACTCCAGGGTTTTACGGCCGCAGTCCCACCAACAAGTTTTATGTGCCTATCCACCCGTTGTTTTTGGGGGCCTGATTTTTTCCCCTCTCCTGTGCTCTCCTGATTCTCACAGAGGTGTGTCATGGGGAACCAGTTTTGTTTACTAAAGATTGCTGTGAGATGGGAGTGATAATGTGATGTTGTTTTCTCCGTAGAATTTAACATGTAACATATGTTTTTCTTTTCTTTGCATTCCTGGAAAATGTACTTACTGTTTAAAAGTTTTTTTGGTGGCACCTACACTTTGGTCTGCCTTGCAACATACTGAACTTTGGTGTTACTTCATAAAACGGCATTCCTCAGGGGCACTTTTGTACAAAGTTTACTTGCTTCTTTATAAGTTTGCTTGATGTAATTTAGGTAAAATGCATCAACGCCAGCGTCTGGCCAGCGCTGTGTTGTAATGGTGCCTTTTCCTAAAACAGCTGTCTAAGAGTGTGACTGTGAGCTCGTTGGGCATAGAACTTGATCACTTTTATGTTCGATGAGTTTCATATGTCTGCAATCTAGTACCTCAGTTTGTAAATATGGCATATTTGTAGTACCAAAAGACCGTGATTGTATGGTGGTCATTCCCCAGTTATCATTTTGCCAGTTGCCTCAGACCTTAATGTGGGGCTCATTTTCTTTTTTTTTTTTTTGTCTAGCGGTGTCCATAGGGACCCCGCTAGCAGAGTGAGACCTATGGTCTGGGGGTGGGGGTGTTATGCAGGGTTCTGCATGACATCATAATATACATACAGTGGAGAAGTGTGCCATAATAATATGAATATTATAATTGTAAAGAATAATTTTATAATTTATAATGTGCTTTTGGGGGTACTGTAAAGTACTCTAACTGTAATTATGAAGAAATAGTGTTAGTGATTTATTTTCCAAGGATGTTTGGGTACACAGAGTAAGCGTGGGGGGTGGGGTCACGTGACGTTAGCATGGTGTAGAGGCTGGCGTCGGAGATGCTGTGTATTTAAGTTAAGTTTGTATTAGTACACTCAGTTTGCTTATCCAACTCAAGCCATAGGCTTTCATATGGCTTACCTGTATGTTCACCCAGGCTCTGACATGGTCAGAGTGCTGTGGGATGAGTGATGAAGTAAGAAATGAGGTTTGTAGTGTATTGACGGCCTGACGCTGACGGAAGCCTAGTGTTATGGTGGCTGAACCTCCAGCCAGCTGTGTGTACCCTCATTTGGGCGTTTAGAATTAAGGTTTTTATGTTATGGTGATTAAATAGATATATTTTCCTAATTGGGATTTTTGCCTAACCCTCTGTTAACCAACCCCTTGAAGTAACACATACTGGTTTAGCGCTTTCTGTTTTTGACTGGGATAGCCCTGGGTGGCCGGTTTGGGCTTGAGATGTGTGTAACTTTTACCCTTGCCCTTAGACCAGGCTCAAGCCCCCAGCTATCCCACATTTTTGTGTAACAATATACTGTTAAAATGACTCTTCGACACCCTATTCCTTCATATATTGTGTTGAAGGAATTACGGACTCAAGTCTATGTAACGTATGCGGGGCAACAACGTACGTGTCGGCTATGTGGGTCACTTGACCACATCGCAGCGCAGTGTGGGAAACGAAGTGGGTACCCGGCACAACAGCAACGGCAACAGCAGCCAGTGGGCGAGGTAGGCAATGAGCGAGAACAGTCTCTTGCTACGCCGCCCCAACAACGGTCGTCATGGAGTGAGGAGGTGGACAAAGAAAAGGAGCTCGAATCACCAGTTGTAACGCTACAAGGAGAATCTCAGTCTTTGGACCTACATCAGGTTTTTGAGGAGAGACTATCTAATATGGGTGAAGAAGTGGCGGCGTCTTTGGTAAAGGCGTTGGATGTCTTGTTAGAGGAATCGGTCCTAGATCAGGTGGAAGACCCAGGCTTAGTCTGGGGACGGCTGTGAATGATGGTATGGCAGGAGATGACGGTTTGTCGACGAGAGAGTCTAAAGGATTGAAGGTGCACGCAGTAGAGGTGGAGGTGCATCAGGACGGTGCTTCAGATGTCAAAATGCAGGTGGAGGGCGGGACACGAAAGAGGACTGCAGCATCATCGGATTCTGATGATGTGCTCACTCATGCCCAACGCCCTGGGAAAAGTCTTTGGTGGAGGTACAGCAGAGAGGGAATGGTGAACCCAAGGATCAAGGGATTGCAAAGGTGATTCCCAATAAAGGGGGGAGGGACAGAGGTGTTGCAAAACGAACTGGGGTAAAGTCAATGCCGGGGACAAAAGGAAAACCCATTTGTTGAATTCAAGTGTTTTACTATAAATATTAACGGGTTGAGAGCTGAGAGGAAGCTTAAGTGGTTTAATGAGTATTTGGTGCGACTTGGTGTGGATGTGGTATTCTTACAGGAACATAATTTTAGGCCTGGTTATGAGTTGGATATGAGTGGTTATAATGTGTACATGGAACATGCGACACGTTTCAAAGGTGGGGCTGCCATTTTGGTAAAGGAAACTAGCCCGTTTATAGTAAGGCGTAGTGAAGGGGGGGAAGGGAGGGTAATTAGAGTGGATGAAACCTGGGGTAGGGTTCCCATAAGTTTAGTATGTGTATATGGCCCGGCTGAGGGTGACGTGAGTATTAAAACTAAATTTGTTCAGGACGTACTGGTCTATTTTTTACGTGGTTTACCAAATGTTGCCCCTCAAGGAAGGTTCCTTGATGTTGGTGAGGGGCTCTTGACTTAGGGAATTGGATCTGTGCTCCAGTTCCCCAAATTAAGCCTGAATGCCTTCCACATCCCCTCCCCCCAGGCGCTGTATAATCCTCCGGGTTTAGCGCTTCCCCTTTGATTATAATAATAATACCGAATGTTGCAATAATAGGCGGAGATTGGAATTGCGTGATACGTCGTAAAGATGTGGAGCCTAGAGGTGCGGGGTGTTGTTTGGGTATATTGGGGGATTTATTGACCGGGGTGGGGTTAAAGAATGTGTGTGGGGGGGGAGGTATGGAAGAGTATACCTTCATTAAACGAGGTTATGTGGCGACATTGGACCGAATGTACGTGCCTTGTGCGGTTACTGTGTGGAGGGTGAATGTGATAGATGTGTTTTTTCGGATCATAGAGGAGTTGTAATAGATGTGGATATTGAGGGTGTGCCTCGGAGGGGTCCATCATTTTGGAAATTGAATGTAAAGTTATTAAAGGAAGAGGATAGTCTTTTGTCTTTTGGACATATGTGGGATCGTTTAGTGGTAGAAGCACCAGGGGATGTTGCCTTGGTTAATTAGTGGGAAACGATAGCTAAAAAACGTATTAAGGAATATTATATTAATCGAGGGACGAGATATAATCAGTTACAATACGGTTTTCAAAAATATTTCGAGGGGCAGTTGCGCGAATGTTATGCACAAATTAATGCTAATTATCCTGTTATTGAAATTGAAAGTTTGAAGGAAAATATCGGGAATTTACAAAATGAGAGGTTTGATGGGGAAAGGCTTAAGGGCAGGATTGAGGTGGTTTTGTGGGGAGATCGGCCGTCGGCGTGTGTGTTGCGGAGTCAACACAGACGTCGCAAGGCAATGGAGTTAATGGGGTTGAATGTTCAGGTAGGTATGCAAGGGTATAAAGTGGATCAGGTGTTGACGACGACTGAGAGTATGAGTGGGCATATTGATGCTTGGGTTAAGTTGAAAACGCAAAGTGTGGGAATAAGCGAAATAGCATTACAGTCAATTGGAAGGTTTGTGCAGTGTGAGTTGACAGAGCATGATCGATTCGTTTTGGAAGGGCCGATAACAGAGTGTGAGACATGGGAAGCTTTATCCGGGGCGCAATTAGGTAAGGCACCAGGAATTGATGGGTTGCCCAGTGACTTTTATCTTCAAAATTGGAGCATTTTAAAAGGGTTTTTGGTAAGATTATTCAATATGACTCAAGGAATCGTAATAACACGATTGCAAACAAACCATACCCCCGGTCGGGATTGAACCCACGGTCATAGAGTCTCGAAACTCCAGCCCGTCTCGTTAGCCACTAGACCAGCTAGCCACTGGTCTAGTGGCTAACGCAATGGGCTGGATGGTGTTTTGAGACTCTATGACCGCGGGTTCAATCCTGGCCGGGGGTATGGATTATTCAATATCCTTAAGCGGTATGGGTTTTACGGGCAGAGCAAAGGATGGCTGTGGTCGTTCTAGTGCCTAAAGGTGAGCCATTAACAGTCAAAGACTATCGTACTATTTTGTTATTGTGTGGTGATTATAAAATTTTTGCAAGAATTTTAGCTAACAGAATAATAAAGGTCTTGGGTAAAGTGATTGATAAGGGACAATATGGGGTGCCGGGAAGATCTATGTATGAGGGGCATGGGTTGATTAGAAGTTTTAATGAAGAAAGAGTAAAATTGGGAGGGGGGGTGTTGGCTATAGATTGGGAGGCGGCATATGATAGTGTAGAAAGGGAAGCGTTATGGAAGATTATGAGATGGCAGGGGTTTGGAGAGGAAATTATATCATGGGCCAAATTAATGTATCAAGATGCATCCTTGCGGGTGCAGGTTAATGGAAGGTTTGGAGAACAAATTCAGATGAGAAGGGGTCTACGTCAAGGTTGTCCCCTTTCACAAATACTTTTTGCTCACCTAAATTTCTGGAAATAATTTACCTTTGCAAGTGCAGTAGCTCTTATTTTTTTTTTTTTCTGCCAGGATTTTCTTTTTGTGTGCAATCCTGTTTAATTTGAGGGAGTCAAATGACAACTCCTTGTGAATATACTACTTCAGTATATGTACCTTGTTGTGTGCTTTATCATTTAATATCAGTAAGTTATGTGGCTGGTAGTAAAATTTGGTGCTATTATTTCTCAAAATGGCTGACACTGGTGAAAATTCTGGGAATGACATGTAGGTGACGGCCTGGGAGGTCCACCTTTTGGGGGTCTTCAGTGATGACTCCAGGGTTTTACGGCCGCAGTCCCACCAACAAGTTTTATGTGCCTATCCACCCGTTGTTTTTGGGTGCCTGATATTTTCCCCTCTCCTGTGCTCTCCTGATTCTCACAGAGGTGTGTCATGGGGAACCAGTTTTGTTTACTAAAGATTGCTGTGAGATGGAAGTGATAATGTGATGTTGTGTTCTCCGTAGAATTTAACATGTAACTTATGTTTTTCTTTTCTTTGCATTCCTGGAAAATGTACTTACTGTTTAAAAGTTTTTTTTTGGTGGCACCTACAGTTTGGTCTGCCTTGCAACATACTGAACTTTGGTGTTACTTCATAAAACGGCATTCCTCAGGGGCACTTTTGTACAAAGTTTACTTGCTTGATGTAATTTAGGTAAAATGCATCAACGCCAGCGCCTGGCCAGCGCTGTGTTGTAATGGTGCCTTTTCCTAAAACAGCTGTCTAAGAGTGTGACTGTGAGCTCGTTGGGCATAGAACTTGATCACTTTTATGTTCGACGAGTTTCATATGTCTGCAATCTAGTACCTCAGTTTGTAAATATGGCATATTTGTAGTACCAAAGGACCGTGATTGTATGGTGGTCATTCCCCAGTTATCATTTTGCCAGTTGCATCAGACATTAATGTGGGGCTTATTTTCTTTTTTTTTTCTTTTTGTCTAGCGGTGTCCATAGGGACCCAGCTAGCAGAGTGAGACCTATGGTCTGGGGGTGGGGGTGTTATGCAGGGTTCTGCATGACATCGTAATGTACATATAGTGGAGAAGTGTGCCATAATAATGTGAATGTTATAATTGTAAAGAATAATTTTATAATTTATAATGTGCTTTTGGGGGTACTGTAAAGTACTCTAACTGTAATTATAAAGAAATAGTGTTAGTGATTTATTTTCCAAGGATGTTTGGGTACGCAGAGTAAGCGTGGGGGGTGGGGTCACGTGACGTTAGCATGGTGTAGAGGCTGGCGTCGGAGATGCTGTGTATTTAAGTTAAATTTGTATTTGTACACTCAGTTTGCTTATCCAACTCAAGCCATAGGCTTTCATATGGCTTACCTGTATGTTCACCCAGGCTCTGACATGGTCAGGGTGCTGTGGGATGAGTGATGAAGTAAGAAATGAGGTTTGTAGTGTTTTGACGGCCTGACGCTGACGGAAGCCTTGTGTTAATGTGGCTCAACCTCCAGCCAGCTGTGTGTACCCTCATTTGGGCGTTTAGAATTAAGGTTTTTATGTTATGGTGATTAAATAGATATATTTTCCTAATTGGGATTTTTGCCTAACCCTCTTTTAACCAACCCCTTGAAGTAACACATACTGGTTTAGTGCTTTCTGTTTTTGACTGGGATAGCCCTGCGTGGCCGGTTTGGGCTTGAGATGTGTGTAACTTTTACCTTTGCCCTTAGACCAGGCTCAAGCCCACAGCTATCCCACATTTTTGCATAACAATATACTGTTAAAATGACTCTTCGACACCCTATTCCTTCATATATTGTGCTGAAGGAATTACGGACACAAGTCTACGTAACGTATGAGGGGCAACAACGTACATGTCGGCTATATGGGTCATTTGACCATATCGCAGTGCAGTGTGGGAAACGAAGTGGGTACCCGGCACAACAGCAACGGCAACAGCAGTCAGTGGGCGAGGTAGGCGATGAACGAGAACAGTCTCTTGCTACGCCGCCCCAACAACGGTTGTCATGGAGTGAGGAGGTGGACAAAGAAAAGGACCTCGAATCGCCAGTTGTAACGCTACAAGGAGAATCTCAGTCTTTGGACCTACATCAGGTTTTTGAGGAGAGACTATCTAATATGGGTGAAGAAGTGGCGGCGTCTTTGGTAAAGGCGTTGGATGTCTTGTTAGAGGAATCGGTCCTAGATCAGGTGGAAGACCCAGGCTTAGTCTGGGGACGGCTGTGAATGATGGTATGGCAGGAGATGACGGTTTGTCGACGAGAGAGTCTAAAGGATTGAAGGTGCATGCAGTAGAGGTGGAGGTGCATCAGGACGGTGCTTCAGATGTCAAAATGCAGGTGGAGGGCGGGACACGAAAGAGGACTGCAGCATCATCGGATTCTGATGATGTGCTCACTCATGCCCAACACCCTGGGAAAAAGTCTTGGGTGGAGGTACAGCAGAGAGGGAATGGTGAACCCAAGGATCAAGGGATTGCAAAGGTGATTCCCAATAAAGGGGGAGGGACAGAGGTGTTGCAAAACGAACTGGGGTAAAGTCAATGCCGGGGACAAAAGGAAAACCCATTTGTTGAATTCAAGTGTTTTACTATAAATATTAACGGGTTGAGAGCTGAGAGGAAGCTTAAGTGGTTTAATGAGTATTTTGTGTGACTTGGTGTGGATGTGGTATTCTTACAGGAACATAATTTTAGGCCTGGTTATGAGTTGGATATGAGTGGTTATAATGTGTACATGGAACATGCGACACGTTTCAAAGGTGGGGCTGCCATTTTGGTAAAGGAAACTAGCCCGTTTATAGTAAGGCATAGTGAAGGGGGGGAAGGGAGGGTAATTAGAGTGGATGAAACCTGGGGTAGGGTTCCCATTAGTTTAGTATGTGTATATGGCCCGGCTGAGGGTGACGTGAGTATTAAAACTAAATTTGTTCAGGACGTACTGGTCTATTTTTTACGTGGTTTACCGAATGATGCCCCTCAAGGAAGGTTCCTTGATGTTGGTGAGGGGCTCTTGATTTAGGGAATTGGATCTGTGCTCCAGTTCCCCAAATTAAGCCTGAATGCCTTCCACATCCCCTCCCCCCAGGCGCTGTATAATCCTCCGGGTTTAGCGCTTCCCCTTTGATTATGATAATAATACCGAATGTTGAATTAATAGGCTGAGATTGGAATTGCGTGATACGTCGTAAAGATGTGGAGCCTAGATGTGCGGGGTGTTGTTTGGGTATATTGGGGGATTTTTTGACTGGGGTGGGGTTGAAGGATGTGTGTGGGGGGGAGGGATGGTAGAGTATGCCTTCAATAAACGAGGTTATGCGGCGAGATTGGACCGAATGTACGTGCCTTGTGCGGTTACTGTGTCGAGGGTGAATGTGATAGATGTGTTTTTTCAGATCATAGAGGAGTTGTAATAGATGTGGATATTGAGGGTGTGCCTCGGAGGGGTCCATCATTTTGGAAATTGAATGTAAAGTTATTAAAGGAAGAGGATAGTCTTTTGTCTTTTGGACATATGTGGGATCGTTTAGTGGTAGAAGCACCAGGGGATGTTGCCTTGGTTAATTAGTGGGAAACGATAGCTAAAAAACGTATTAAGGAATATTATATTAATCGAGGGACCAGATATAATCAGTTACAATATGGTTTTCAAAAATATTTAGAGGGGCAGTTGCGCGAATGTTATGCACAAATTAATGCTAATTATCCTGTTATTGAAATTGAAAGTTTGAAGGAAAATATCCGGAATTTACAAAATGAGAGGTTTGATGGGGAAAGGCTTAAGGGCAGGATTGAGGAGGTTTTGTGGGAAGATCGGCCGTCGGCGTGTGTGTTGCGGAGTCAACACAGACGTCGCAAGGGAATGGAGTTAATGGGGTTGAATGTTCAGGTAGGTATGCAAGGGTATAAAGTGGATCAGGTGTTGACGACGACTGAGAGTATGAGTGGGTATATTGATGCTTGGGTTAAGTTGAAAACGCAAAGTGTGGGAATAAGCGAAATAGCATTACAGTCAATTAGAAGGTTTGTGCAGTGTGAGTTGACAGAGCATGATCGATTCGTTTTGGAAGGGCCGATAACGGATTGTGAGACATGGGAAGCTTCATCCGGGGCGAAATTAGGTAAGGCACCAGGAATTGATGGGTTGTCCAGTGACTTTTATCTTCAAAAATGGAGCGTTTTAAAAGGGTTTTTGGTAAGATTATTCAATATGACTCAAGAAATCGTAATGACACGATTGCAAACAAGCCATACCCCCGGCCGGGATTGAACCCACGGTCATAGAGTCTCGAAACTCCAGCCCGTCTCGTTAGCCACTAGACCAGCTAGCCACTGGTCTTGTGGCTAACGTGACGGGCTGGATGGAGTTTTGAGACTCTATGACCGCGGGTTCAATCCTGGCCGGGGGTATCGATTATTCAATATCCTTAAGCGGTATGGGTTTTACGGGCAGAGCAAAGGATGGCTGTGGTCGTTCAAGTGCCTAAAGGTGAGCCATTAACAGTCAAAGACTATCATGCTATTTCGTTATTGTGTGGTGATTATAAAATTTTTGCAAGAATTTTAGCTAACAGAATAAAAAAGGTCCTGGGTAAAGTGATTGATAAGGGACAATATGGGGTGCCGGGAAGATCTATGTATGAGGGGCATGGGTTGATTAGAAGTTTTATTGAAGAAAGAGTAAAATTGGGAGGGGGGGGTGTTGGCTATAGATTGGGAGGCGGCATATGATAGTGTAGAAAGGGAAGCGTTATGGAAGATTATGAGATGGCAGGGGTTTGGAGAGGAAATTATATCATGGGCCAAATTAATGTATCAAGATGCATCCTTGCGGGTGCAGGTTAATGGAAGGTTAGGAGAACATATTCAGATGAGAAGGGGTCTACGTCAAGGTTGTCCCCTTTCACAAATATTTTTTGCGTGTTTACAGGATCCCTTTTATAGAGAAATTAGGGTCTTATTAGCAGCAAATGGGGTTGGTGACGAAAGGGGTGGGGGGGCTGGCATTGTTGGATATGTTGATGACACAACGATTTTAGTAAGTGGTAACAGGGATTTACCTCGGGTGGAAAAGTTAGTAAACGAAGTACATGGATCTTGGGGATGGGTTAAGTGAGGAAAGTGAAGTAGTTGAAAGGTGGAAAAAGGTGGACCAATTACTGATATGTGGGATCGTTTATGTAAGTGATATCAAGTTAGCACAACAAATAAATTCAGTGCGTATTGTAGATGGTGTACTGAAGTGCCTTAGTGGTTTACGAGCTGCACACTTAACTTTGCATCAAAGAGTGATTACAACGAATGTCCTATTATATAGTAAACTTTGGCATGTAGCAGTAATATATCCGATACTTCGTAGTGAGATACAAAGGTTACAAAAGCGCGTTTTTAGATTCATTTGGGGTACTGGAAGCGAATGGTTAGGTAGAGCGGTTGTCACACTCCCGGTTGGCCGAGGAGGGCTGGGTCTTACAGCTGTTGAAAAGAGGATTATGAGTGTGTATTTGAAACGTAGTTATAAGCGGGAGGGAGGGGGGCGAGGGAAGGCGGACTTCATAAGATACGTCAGGATATGCAACGGTGGTGGGTGGGTAGGGAGTTCATAATAGGTGAGGCAATGTTACGGGTCATCATAAACATGAGCGATCCTTCACATATTAAATTGGGAAACCTTGATGGGGTGGATGATAAGGCAGTGGTAGCGGTGGTAGAAGGGGTTTATCCGATGTATGATTGGCGTAATATTTGGGGGCGTTTGAACAAATTGCGTTTAAAACCGAAAGTAGATTTTTACATGGGATCTTACCGTCTGGAATGGTTTTATTCCATAAGAGAATACGGGAGGATGGGATATGCAAGGCTTGTGGCGGTTTGGAGACTGTTTTCCATATGGTGTTTTTTTGCCAATGTATTGAACTAATAAGGGTTTGGTTGGGTAAGGTAATAAGGTTAGTGGGAGGGGGGGGGGGGTTTGCAGGTGTTGAGGGTTTTAAGCTTAGACATAGGTGGGGTGAATCAAATGGTAGAGAATGCGGTAGGGTATATAATTACGGATTATATTTATATGTCTTGGGCTATGATAGGAGCGAACGTGCGTGAAAGAATTAATGCGTTAACAGCAACTTTTTATAGGACAAAGTGTAGGAATAAGGAGGTGTATGGAGGGAGATGGGAGAGGGATTTAAGTGAGGGTTATAGGAATTTCACATTACGGGATTTACGGGAGTTGAAAGGCAGGTAAGGGGGATGAAATGGGCTGGTTTCCTAGAATGAGCGGTAGCGTGATGAGTTTGTTTTATGAATGTTATATGAGGTATGTCCGGGGTGCAATTTTAATATTATTTGTTCTGAGTGTTTCAAATACAATACAGTTATATTTGGAATTGTCGACTTATAACTATGTATGTATATGTATGTGTATATGTATGTGTGTATGTATGTATATATGTGTACATGTGTATGTATGTGTGTGTATATATATATATTTATATATATATATATATATATATATATATATATATATATATATATATATATATATATTTATATATATATATATATATATATATGCAAAACAACCACTCTGAAAGAATAGAGAAATTCCAAGCGCTTTCGTGACTACTCACATTATCAAGGAACTATGAAAGTGAAGCATCCAAGGAAGCTATATAAGGGGTTCGGCCAGCACCTCACTATCAGATCCCACAACGGTTAAACACGTGACTCGCGGCGAGCCAACTTGGATAGGTCCTTTGCACAACTCACCCCCAAGCTATTCTACCCACGAATTTTTAAATTTTCTTGGGTAGAATAGCTTGGGGGTGAGTTGTGCAAAGGACCTATCCAAGTTGGCTCGCCGCGAGTCACGTGTTTAAACGTTGTGGGATCTGATAGTGAGGTGCTGGCCGAACCCCTTATATAGCTTCCTTGGATGCTTCACTTTCATAGTTCCTTGATAATGTGAGTAGCCACGAAAGCGCTTGGAATTTCTCTATTCTTTCAGAGTGGTTGTTTTG
Source organism: Cherax quadricarinatus (assembly GCF_038502225.1). Classification (NCBI taxonomy): domain Eukaryota; kingdom Metazoa; phylum Arthropoda; class Malacostraca; order Decapoda; family Parastacidae; genus Cherax; species Cherax quadricarinatus. Next base: position 133,440 of record NW_027195083.1, read on the forward strand.
CATATTTTGAAATCACCTGTTTACTGTGATCTTATTGCATATATATATATATATATATATATATATATATATATATATATATATATATATATATATATATATATATATATATACATATATGTATGTTTACTTTCTTGTATATACCATTAATGGTTTTTCTCATGAACATTTTCAATGATATTCAATACATATTTTCTATGCGTATTTATCATTTTGATACAATGTGTAAATGTCAAAATGGCTTTGTATGTTTCAGTTTAATTTACAATTGTATTTTTGTAAGCACAATTGATTTGGTGCCAATAGAAGCATAGTGTGTTTTGATATATTTGGGTATTGTTTTTCTTTTTAATTTGTCTAGATGGTGGCAATACTATGTATGTAGTTTAAGATAATTACGAACCCTTGAAGTTGTAAGAATGGATGAATTTATTCGTGGTTGAGTCGACGTAATATTATAACTGACGTTGGAAGTGATTGTGATCAATTTGACAATGTACTTAATATAATTATTTATATGTATGTACCTGAATTTTAAATTGATGTCTGATTTTTAAAGGTGAAGAGTGGGTTTTCCTTTTTTATTGTTCTTTTTTTCTATATGGTAATACAAGGTTGTATCATGTACACCAACGAATATGGTTAGGGGTATGTGGTAAATTTTCGTGTTGATTAGACATTTATAATACAGATGGAATACTAGGCTTAGGTTAGGGTAAATTTATGATAATTGTGGAATGTTCCTTGATTCAAACGGCTCTTTTTTATGCAAACTGGGTAGAATGGTTCTACGTATGGCATTATTGAAAAATGTTGAGCTAAATCTAATTTGTAGGTACGATGTGTAATGTACATGTGTACACCTGGGCGAGCAGCTGCGGGGACCGTGCAGTTCTCATGGACTTGTATGGTCGGTGTAGGTGTTCGCTTGGATGTGTTCTTAACATCATTGGTTCAATTATTATCCTATATTTCTTTCCGTGCTCTGAGCAGAAGGAATTTAGTCTGTAACGAAATAATGAAAGTATACTTGTATTTTATTATTCTAGTGTAAATTAAGAGCAAGGATGATTAATTTGAGGAAGAGTTAATATAGGTTTGCATGTTTTTACGAAAGTTAACTTATCCACATGTATCTAGTATAGGACAGTTTTAAGCTTCGGTATCTGATTTTATATGTAGGTTATAGTGGTCATATTTGTTATATTGTTATGTTATTCATTATTGTTTCAGTATCTAATGTAACGTTTTTTTCAGTTATTGTTCATATATTGTCATCTTTATGGTTTTTCCTTTTGTCTATTGTCTATTTGTATGGTTTTAAATAAAATATACAAAAAAAAACTGACGTCTCCCTCAGTTACGTGACCAACCTGACTTTGGCTTACCACTCAGTGGTACCGTCAGTAGGTTCACAGCCCTTGTTCTGAGTAGGTTCACTACCCTTGCTCTGAGTAGGTTTATAGCCCTTGCTCTGAGTAGGTTCAAAGCCCTTGTTCTGAGTAAGTTCACAGCCCTTGCTCTAAGTAGGTTCAAAGTACCTGCTCAGAGTAGGTTCTCAGCCCTTGCCCTTGCTCTGAGTAGGTTTCCACACTCTCAGTTTGTTCATACACTCTTCCGAGCACATTCAGGCACTCAGCATTTAATACATTCCCCCGCTGTAGAAGATTACTTAGTCCAAGACAACGTGCACTTTTATGTATAACACTCGAAGAGAGAGAGAGAGAGAGAGAACTTTCTATCATATACTAAGTTTAATATGGATTCTTTTATAATGAAGATCACATTTTATTTAGTCGGATCAGTCTCCTAATGATAATCCCCATATTAAATTGACATGTGTCTAAGGACAACTAGACGAGAGCTGGATTCGACGTCTCGTTAGGGAAAGTGGCCAAAACAGGCCCATAGGCGTACGACAGCTCAACAACAATATCACAGCACCCCAGGTGTAACAAACATCAACAACAATATGACAGCAAAAAACAACAACAACAATCTGACAGCACAATGACAACAACAATAACAGCACAACAATAAAACAGCACAAAAACAACAACAGTACGACAGAACAACAACAACAATATGACAGCACAACAACAATCTGACAGCACAATGACAACAACAATATGACAGCAAAAGAACAACAACAATATAACAGCACAAGAACAACAAAAACAATATGACAGCACAACAAAAATATGACAGCATAACAACAACAATATGAGAGCACAACAACAACAATATGAGAGCACAACAACAAGAATATGACAGCAAAACAACAACAATACGACAGCTCAACAACAATATCACAGCACAACAACAAAAACAATATGAATGCACAACAACATCAATTTGACAGCACAGTATCAACAACATGACAGCAAAACATTATTACAGCACAACAACAACAACATGACAGCACAACATAAACAGCAAAATGACAGTAAAATAAAAACAATATGACATCAAAACAAAACAACATGACGGCAAAACAAAAACAAGAATATAACAGCAACACAACATGACACCACAACAACAACAACAATGATAGAACAACAACAACAATAATATGAAAGTACAACAAAAACAATATGACAGCACAACAACAATATGACAGCACAACAAAAATATTGCAGCACAACAACAAGAACAATATGACTGCATAACAACAATATGCTAGCACAACAACAACAACAACAACAATATCACAGTACAACAACAACAATATGACAGCAAAACAACAACAATATCACAGTACAACAACAACAATATGACAGCAAAACAACAACAATATGACAGCACAACAACAACAATATGACAGCAAAACAACATTATGACAGCAAAACAACAACAATATAACAGCAAAACAGCAACAATATGACAGCACAACAACAATATGAGAGCAAAACAACAATATGAGAGCACAAAAACAACAAAATGACAGTACAACAGTAATAATATGAGAGCACAACAACAACATAACAGCACATCAATTTGACAGCACAATAATATGACAGCACAACAATATGACAGCACAACATCGACAATATGACAGCACAACAACAATATGAGAGCAAAACAATAATATGAAAGCACAACAGCAACAACAATATGACAGCACAACAACAACAATTTGACAGCACAACAAAAACCATATTATGACAGCAAAACAACATGACAGCACAACAACAATAACAATGGCAGTACAACAACAATATGACAGCTCAAGAACAACAACAATATGACAGCAAAGCAACATTGAAACACAACAACAACAAAATGACAGTACAACAGCATGACAGCACAACAACAATGTGATATCACAACAACAATATGACATAACAATATGACAGCACAACAACAATATGAGAGCAAAACAACAATAAGACAGCAAAACACCAACAACAATATGACAGCACAACAACAATATGACAGCAAAAACAGCAACAAAATAATAGCAAAACAACAACATTATGACAGTACAACAACAACAATATGACAGCACAGCAAAAAAAAGACACAACAACAACAATACGACAAAACAACAAAATATGAGAGCTAAACAAAAACAACAATATGACAGCACAATAAAAATATGACTGCACAACAACAACAATAATATGACATTACAACAACAATATAACAGTACAACACCAACAAAAATATGACAGTTCAACAACAACAACAATATGACATTACAACAACAATGAGAGAACAACAACAAGAACAATATGCCAGCACAAAAACAAAAATATGACAGCACAATAACAACAATATGACAGCACAACAACAATATGACATTACAACAATAATATGACAGTACAACAAAAACAGCAACAACAATATGACAGCTCAACAACAATAATATGACAGCGAAACAACAACAATATGATAGCAAAACAACAACACAATAACAGAACAACAACAAAATGACAGCACAACACCAACATGACAGCACAACAACAACGATGTGACAGCACAACAACAACAACATGAGTGAAGATTGCACACAATGATGATATACTTGTCATAATATGAGTATTAGCAATAGCAAAATAATATACAATAATGCATAAGAGATTAACACAAATAATAAAATGACACACCAACATACATAGTTATACTGCTACCAACATATGATGTATCAAACAACATTAATAAAAATCAACAACGCTAGTATACAACACATATTAATAATGATATATAGCACAATCAAGTAAGATAACTAACAGTGTTTAATTAAGATAGTAGAACATCAACAAGAAATAAATGACTGAACAGCATCACCAACAAATAGCATGAGAGCACAAAGCCAACAAACAACAATATGACAACAATAAGGACAGCAGAACAACAGAATGACAACACAACAATATGACAGCACAACAATATGACAGCACCACAACAAAACAACAATATGACAACAGAAAATAAATAATATGACAGAAAGCAGAACAACAGCATGACAGCACACAACAATACATAGCACACAACAATATAACAGCACAATAACAACAAATAATATGACAGCACAAGAACAACATCAATATAACAGCACAAGAAGAACAACAAACAATATGACAGCACAACAACGATACGACAGCACAACAATAATATGACAGCACAACAACAACAGTATGACAGTGTAACAACAAATAAGACAGAACAACAAGAACTACAATATGACAGCACAACATCAACAACATGACAGCAAAACAAACTAATATGACAGTACAAACAACAACAATAGTACAGCAAACAACAACAAATAGCCTGTCAAAGGCCCAACAATATGATAGAAATAACAGCACAATAAATAATATGACAGCACAACAACAATATGACAACAAAACAAATCAAAATAAAAATATGACAGCACAACAACAACAATAATATGACAGCTCAACACAAAATAACAGCACATCAACAATAAAATATGACAGCTCAACAACTGCAACAACAACATGACAGCACAATGCAACAATATGACAGGACAATAAGAATACATCAGAACAACACCTAAACACAACAATATGACAGCAAAACCACAACAACAACAATATAACAGCAAAACAACAACAATATGACAGCAAAACAACAGCAACAACAACAGTAATATAACAGCACAATAACAACAACAATATGACAGCCGAACAACAACAATACGACAGCACAACAACAGCAATATAACAGCACAATAACAACAACAACAATATGACTGCCCAACAACAACAAGTCGACAGCACAACAACAGCAACAAAAACAGCAATATAACAGCACAACAACAACAAAAACAATATGGACAGCACCACAACAACAACTACAATATATTGCGCAAAATAACAACAGCAACAGCAAAACACATGACAGTACAACAACAAATAAATAACAATATGACAGCAAACAGCAACAAATAACATGACAGTACAACAACAACAACAACAATAAGACAGTACAACAACAATAACAACACTATGACAGTACAACAACAACAACAACAACAATATGACAGTAAAAACAATAACAAATAACACATGAGATGGTACAACAACAACAACAACAATATGACAGAACAAATAAATAATAACAACAATATGCCAGCTGAACAACAACAACAATATAACACCACAACAACAACAAAAACAAATATGACATCACAACAACAACAATATGACAGCACAACAATGAAACAATATGACAGAACAACAAATAACAACAGTATGATGAACAATGACGACAAATAACAATATGACAGCACAAAAACAACAACAAAACTATGACAGTACAACAACAAAAATAAATAATATGATGCATAACAACAATGTGGCAGCACAACAATACCAACAACAACATTGACTGCACAGCACAACAATGACAGCAAAACAACAAAAACAATGTGGTGAGCAAAAACAAGAATAACAACAACAATAATATGATAGTGACAACAACAGTAATACAATACAGGATACACAACAAGAACAACAATAATGTGACAGCACAAAGAACAATTAAATAACAAGACAGCACACAACAACAACAACAGTAAGGATGTCACAACAACAACAATATGACAGCACAACAACAAATACATGACAGCACAAAACAAAAACAACAAATAACATAACAGCACAACAACAACAAAATATATGACAGCACAACTATAATAGCATCAAATAAATATGACAGCATAATAACAATAATAAATAACAAATAAATAACAACAAATACATAGACAACACCAACAACAACAATATAACAGCAAAACCACAACAACTGCAATATGACAGCACAACAAGAACAACATTATGACAGCACAACAACAACAACAAAAACAATATGACAGCACAACAACAACAAAAAATGTGACAGCACAACAACAACAAAAATATGACAGCACAACGACAACAAAAATGTGACAGCACAACATAAACAGCAACAATATGAGAGCACAACAACAACAAAAATATGACAGCACAACAACAGCAACAACATTATGACAGCACAACAACAACAACATGACAGCACAACAACAATATTACAGAGTACAAATAACAGCAATAAATAATATGGACAGCTCAACTATACAAATAATATGACAGTACAAATAACAATAATAGCAATAATATGATACAAGAAAATATAATACACAACAACAACAATAATATGATGTGCACAATAAACAGCTGAATAAATAAGAGTAATAGCACAGACAATAACAGCAATATGACAGCACAGCAACAATAGCAATATGATAGCAATCATAACATGACAGCACAACAACAACACACAGACAGCACAACAACAATACACAATATGGATAAATAATAAATAACAACACATATAGCACTACGACAAATAAATTCATAATAGTGACAGCACAAATAACAATAATATGACAGCACAGCAACAACAATATGACAGCACAACAACAGTACATGACAGCACAGCAACAACAGCAATAATAGAAACTTTCTCCAGAAAATCATCTGCTACATCATTATCAAGAACTAATTTGAATAATGTTTAAATATTTCTCACACATAACCTAAAACTTAAACAGTCATTATTATGATCATAAGATTAACCAACCAGGAAATATTTAAATCCATTTAGAAGAGGCATTTTAAAATATATTTATGTGTGATTTAGCATCAAATACAATTCTGTGTTATATAAAAGTGATGAAAGTGAACTTACCTCGTCACTGTCGTCAGTGTAGAGGACTTCTAAACATTTAGGTTGAAAACAAAGGACGCCTTTGTGAACATTGGGTCGGATCCGTTTCCAGATATCTTGAAATGGGTTCTACAACTGTGATCATAGAGCATATGCATCGATACAAAGGCATAAAGATTGCCTTGTCACTGTGCATCTGTCTCAAATTGAAGCCTCGAAATAAAACGAACATTTGGAGGAAGAAAATAGCATACAAAACGCGGGCAACCATTTGCAGTTTTCGCTCAGATACCTAATAAGGTCATCATCTTCATTTATGGTTTCTAATGGTTTAGGCTGTCCTTAAAACCTGTTCGTCTATCTTTGTTTTCTCTGGTCATTGAATGATATCCGATCGAGTAGAAAGGAGATACATCTATTCCTTCCTACTAATCATCCACGGAGGAATGAATGTACCTTTATGGGAGAAGAGTATGTCTAGGTCCCTCTTCTCAATGTTGATGCAATATATATCCAATTGAAGAGAGGATATGTGAGGCTGTTCTGACGATAATCAGACTCTACAAAACAAGTCACATTGCTTCTTTACTTTATAGGTTTGTTCAAGACCTTCATTTTACTGATCTTTGGTCCAGGTTGAGAAGTCATCATCAGCTTCCAAGAATGTGTGTTTTTCAGCCATGGATGGTGTTAACCAGGTCCAGTAAATCTGCGGAAAAGTTCCTCTTTATTACATTTGCCTCTCGTCATGGTGGAAGTAATTAACATGTCCAGGATAGTTGACTCAGGAGAAGCACACTGAGTCATCATTTGATGTAATGAATGACGATATTGTAAAAAGATCAGTCACACCAACTGTTCCTCTCACGAACTTAGCTGGTTGTTCGTGATCTTCATAATGTAACTGACTTGCTTTTTTTTTATTCTAGTGCTTTAAAACATTTGGCAAGTTAAGTTTTTAACTCTTTGTAATCTTTACTTACAGTTCTAAGTTAGCTTTTCTTATTCTCTTTAACTTCCTCTAATGTGAATATATTGATTCAATAAAATTAACTTTCTTTATGTGTCTATAATGCCTTTCTTTCATTCTAAAAGATGTTTGAGCTATTATTCATAATATTTGTCATTTCCCATTCAACTTATTACTTTATAGGATTGAAATGGAAAATAAATATTTTAAGTAAGGTATGGGTTAAAAAGTTACTGTATTATTGCTACCCAGCAAACCATGATAATCTTAAGTCCAGTGTAATCTGCTAAGCAAAAATTTCAATCGCTAATGATATCACTATTATCATACTGATTCAATGTGTCACTTGTGCCAAGTCCTCTGTACTTTTAAATTGATAATATGGGTTTTTGTTTACTAGAACCAAGTCAAACAGGCTTACTTCCTATGTAGGTTTTGTAAGGCAAACTGTTTTAAAATCAACTTAAACCACCTTTAATTAAGAAGTTTATAGACTCAAATTCCTGGTCAAGGGAATTCCCAATGAACTGACCAGCAGTCTGCTATAATGCCATTTACTTATTGTGCCTTGTGACCTTGAACAGACCTCCCCAAGGCAGCCTAACATGGTCCTTTATCCAAGCTTGACGGACGACGCATAAAACAAAATTTCTCATGCCACCTCTTACGATATCTCAGTATGGTCATCATTTTGAGCACACGCCATGCGAAAACTCGTTAAGAATAAAACGATGCTACGTGATCGTTGCAATATTATCCTATTCATCCCTCATCAAATGTTTGTAAGATTTGATTACAAAGAAATTAATATATGGCCCATGTCTGGTTAAGAGTCACGATATGTAAGTACATAATGCCATTGGCTGTACAGTTCAAGGGTATGGTTAAGGTGATGTCATAAAGTTGGCTGGAGGCCGTAGTCATGAGGTCATACCTGTCCTGAGCTAAGGTCTGGGTATTAGCGTAAGTGTTACCAAGCACCATGGTCGGTGAAAGCTGTAGAATCTCACAAAGTACAAAGAAGGAGGTTCTACTTTTCAGAAGGAAAATAGGAGGCTGGAAGTTTCTGCCCAGATGTGCTTTGGGAGTGGGAGTGTGAGGTTATGCTGGAAAGCAGGAACAAGCTCCACCAGTGAAAGTGGCAGCCAGCTTTTAAGCTGTATGGTTCAAAATTTAGAAAGAAGGATGATAAGAAGGTTAATAAAGAAGATGTGAAGGTAGAAATCACCCTCTGTTCCAGGACGAGGGGTACTTAGTGGTTAGTGAGGATAGCAAGCACCCGAATTCTGCTAAGGTAAGAATATCTTGATTGTGAGACACTGTGTAAGATATATATGGACTGTGCTTAGGTAACAAAACAGTGTCAAACAGGAGTGCCTCCTTGAGCTGGTGTTTGTGATATAGCCAGGTTGATAATATTATATCAGGTAATGAATGTCTCATCTGTCTTAGTGCTGTGAAACACACCAGGAAGGCATGATATGAGCCATTGGATGAGTACAGTCAGTCACAGAAGCAGTCTGGTCTGCTGGGAGGGATTCCTATCATATGGCATCTTGCTCAGAAGGGGAGTGGACAATGAATGGATGTCAGGGTAATTTGTATAATTACTGGGCAGACAGGTACTGTATGAAACTTGTAATCCCATCTATTGGATAACTGACACCCATGGCGCAAACATCATATGCATGCAAGTGGATGTGTCTATCTCTGGGGTTGGAGTACAGATTAGCCAATTCGATTGAGGAATTGATGATTTGTCCAGGACTTTAAACTGATATTGTAGAGAAGGGGGTGTTTTGGGAAACAATCAGGCTGCAGTATTATTATGGAAACAGCAGAGGATGCTCAGGATGCCTGAATGATATGTTTAAAAGACAATATTCAAAATAAAAGTTCCTAGTAAAGGCAAAAGCAACACATCAAAAAAAAAGAGAGATAGTAGAAAAACAGGAGTGACTAGTCTTTACAGTTTACTATATACAAATAGTTGGAGTCTAAAAATAAGATAGATGGAGTCACATTGCTCACAAGTGCAGGTAATGTTATAGATATTATTGCTATAACTGATACCTGGTTCAACTTCTGAAGGACAGACAAATGCCTTCTGAATGCAGCATAAAAGGGTTATAAAATCATTCCACACTGACAGGGAATGGACAAGAAGTGTGGTGGAGAAAGTGATGTGTATGTCAGAGATAATCAGAATTGTTGTGTTAGACATGATATAAGAATAGAAACATCGGACATAGAATCCTGTTTGGCTACAGCTTCTCGAGGTAATAGTGTTAATTTGAGTGATATACATGTCCTCAAACCTGATAGAGATAAGCTACAGGTGACAGAGATTCATAAGTGTCTAGATATGAAAACGTTGTGTTAATGGGAGATTTTAACTTTAGACAACTGATTGGAATAGTTTGACAGGAAAACCTGAGTCTAGTGACTTTCCTGATACAGTTCAAGAATGCTTTTTAAAACAGAATCAACTAGAGAAAACAATCTGCTTGACTTGGTTCTACAACAAAGATTCACTAATTAATAATCTTGTGTTAATGATGAGTTTTTAGGAAAGTGATCACAAATCAATGGGGTTTCACGAATCCTGACCATCCAGTAAACTGCAATCGCGTCTTCTATCCTAGACATTCAATTGGTGATTTCCGAACTGAAAACAATTTCGAGTGGGTCAAACATGATGTGACTATGGGTCAGGTAGCTGCTGTTGGTTCCCAATATGACATTTTTATATAGCCCAGCTGTCAGTCAACTTTTTACACTCTATAGGGAAATTAGATCTAAATAAAAATGATCCCAATAGATGAATAGATTAAAACATCTCACTGATCAAAAGAGAGACATTTTAGGCTTATCAAAAGAGGGGGGATGTAAGGTTAAGAGATCAACATATTCAATTACAGAGAGAAATACAAAAAGGAATAAGAAAATAAAAAAGGATTATGAGACTACAAGGCATGGAATTGGAAGACTGAACCTGAAAAGGGTTCTTTCAGTATATAGAAGTAAAAGATTAGAGTGACAAGATAGGCCCACTTAAGAGTAGTTCAGGCCAACAAACTAACAGTGATAGGATATGTGTGAAATTTTCAATTTACTTCCTCTCAGTTTTACCAGGAAGACACTAGCAAAATTCCAGAAATAATAAATGGTGTAGAACAGACTGTGATAATAAACTATGCAATATTTGCAATCTAGTGACATGGTCCTAGACAACAGAAATTAAAACTCAACAAATCCTCAGGGCCCTGATGAACTGTTTGTATGTGGCTTTGAAGGAATGTAAAGGAGGAACTTGCAAACCTTTGGCTAATCTTTTTGAACATATCACTACAAACTGGCATAGTGTGTCTCCGATAAGTGGAAAATTATAAAATGTAATGCTATTTACTGCAGGTGATATGGTCCTCTAGCTAAATCATAGACCAACATGTCTAACAATCACAGTGGGAAAATGATGTGAATCATGACTGTTTATACAATTCAAACATCTTGATAGGCATAAATTGGATATGGCAACTCAACATTTGCTCTTATTTAAATAATAACTTGTCTGGCAAATTTACTAACTTTTTGCTAAGGTGTTTGAGGAGTGTAGATCATGGTAAAAGAATATAGATATTGTGTATATAGACTTCAGTAAGGCTTTGATAGAGTTCCTGCATCAGAGGCTATTGAAGAAACTTAAGGCACAGCTGGAATAGGAGAAGAACAAATTTTTTCCGGGTAGGTATGGTTGATAAATAGGTAACAATGAGTTTGGTGGCAATAGAGAGAAATTGAATGGTGGCTGCAAGTGGTGGTTTCTGGCAAGGGTCAGTGTTGGGTCCTTTGTTGTCTGGCACCTATATAAAATCATATAAATGAGGGAATAAATAGCGACATAAGCAAATTCCCATGACACAAAATAGCCATCCAATTTTATCTCTATTGATGACATTATGCACCTATAGATTTGAATAGACTGATGCAGTGGAATGGAGAAGCGGCAGATGCAGCTTAATATAGGGCAAATGTTGCTATGACAACAGCCAGCGCCACGTAAAATGAATAGTGTAGATCTTAATGCTACTGATTATGAAAAGATTTAGGTTCCCTAGTTAGCAGCATCTGTAACCAAGACAACAGTGCATAAGCAGTTCACAATAAAAGCCAATAGAACTTTGGCTTCATATCAAGTATAAATAATAGAAGTCCTCATATGTTCTTCAACTCTATATATCCATAGGCCTCATTTAGATTTATGCTGCAGTTTGGTCACCATATTACATAATATAAATGCATTTGGAAAACGTACAGAGAGCATGACAAAGTTGATCCCTGAGCATCAGAACCTCCCTACATGGCATGAGCGAGGAATCTGCACCTCTCTGAAAGCAAGTAGAATTAGGAGGGATATGATTGAGGTGTATAAAATGGATGGTAGAATAAATAAAGAGGATAAATAGTGTGCTGAAATATCTAACCAAGACTAGACTCTTAGCAGTGGCTCCCAAGTTGGTGCTAGATCTGTGGAAGTGACAGGAAAAGCACTAGTTTGGTAATAAAGCTGTGGTGAGTGAACAAATTCCTGAGTACTGCCATAGAAGCTAAGACCTGTAGTTTTTAAAATAGGTTGGATAAATACATGAGTGGGTGTGGTGGTGAGTTGGACCTGAATTAGCCTGGGTTTATTTAGGTCTGTGCCAGTTTCTTCCTGAAGTGGAAGTGGCCTGATTAGGTGGTCATTGTCTCTAGGCCTGGGGATACGCACTGCCTGCATGGGTCAGTAGACACCAAGGTGTTCTTTCTTCTCATGTTCTATGTTTTACATCGCCAGACCTGATGACCTGTGGTTCAATGAGGGGAACATTTGGTTGCAGTGTCTCTGGACTACGCTGAGGAGCCACACTCTCTGGCAGAAGATTGCAGTGCAGTTCCTACGCTATGAAACTTGAGGATTGTACATAGCCCATGGCCGTCCATCACCCTTAAAGTCGTAGAATTTGAGGTTGTCAGTCCCTCGGCCTGGAGAAGTTCAGTTCCATAGTCAGGAACTATCTGAAGATCAAGCGACAGTGCGGAGACTTAAATACTGTCGGAAGGAGAGGTGCAGGGTAGTAGTAGTAGTAGTAGTAGTAGTAGTAGTGAGAGGCAACTGAGAGGTCATGTCCCTCTCAGATCCAACCCTTCTCACTTGAAAAGCTTGTCCAAGGTGTTTTCTGTACCAAGATGCCACGTGTTGCAGTGTCTGACAAGATGAACATCAAAATGGTATACAATACCGACAGGTTGTTAGGTAAGACACATATGCAACAGTTAGACAACTTTATTCCGAAACGTTTCGCCTACACAGTAGGCTTCTTCAGTCGAATACAGAAAGTAGGCAGGAACAGTAGAGATGTGAAGACGATGTAATCAGTCCATCACCCTTAAAGTCGTAGAATTTGAGGTTGTCAGTCCCTCGGCCTGGAGAAGTTCAGTTCCATAGTCAGGAACTATCTGAAGATCAAGCGACAGTGCGGAGACTTAAATACTGTCGGAAGGAGAGGTGCAGGGTAGTAGTAGTAGTAGTAGTAGTAGTAGTAGTAGTGAGAGGCAACTGAGAGGTCATGTCCCTCTCAGATCCAACCCTTCTCACTTGAAAAGCTTGTCCAAGGTGTTTTCTGTACCAAGATGCCACGTGTTGCAGTGTCTGACAAGATGAACATCAAATGGTATACAATACCGACAGGTTGTTAGGTAAGACACATATGCAACAGTTAGACAACTTTATTCCGAAACGTTTCGCCTACACAGTAGGCTTCTTCAGTCGAATACAGAAAGTAGGCAGGAACAGTAGAGATGTGAAGACGATGTAATCAGTCCATCACCCTTAAAGTCGTAGAATTTGAGGTTGTCAGTCCCTCGGCCTGGAGAAGTTCAGTTCCATAGTCAGGAACTATCTGAAGATCAAGCGACAGTGCGGAGACTTAAATACTGTCGGAAGGAGAGGTGCAGGGTAGTAGTAGTAGTAGTAGTAGTAGTAGTAGTAGTGAGAGGCAACTGAGAGGTCATGTCCCTCTCAGATCCAACCCTTCTCACTTGAAAAGCTTGTCCAAGGTGTTTTCTGTACCAAGATGCCACGTGTTGCAGTGTCTGACAAGATGAACATCAAAATGGTATACAATACCGACAGGTTGTTAGGTAAGACACATATGCAACAGTTAGACAACTTTATTCCGAAACGTTTCGCCTACACAGTAGGCTTCTTCAGTCGAATACAGAAAGTAGGCAGGAACAGTAGAGATGTGAAGACGATGTAATCAGTCCATCACCCTTAAAGTCGTAGAATTTGAGGTTGTCAGTCCCTCGGCCTGGAGAAGTTCAGTTCCATAGTCAGGAACTATCTGAAGATCAAGCGACAGTGCGGAGACTTAAATACTGTCGGAAGGAGAGGTGCAGTAGTAGTAGTAGTAGTAGTAGCAGTAGTAGTAGTAGTAGTGAGAGGCAACTGAGAGGTCATGTCCCTCTCAGATCCAACCCTTCTCACTTGAAAAGCTTGTCCAAGGTGTTTTCTGTACCAAGATGCCACGTGTTGCAGATTGCGCACAGTGCGACTCTGAATACGTCGGAATGAGCAGGTGCAGTAGCAGCAGTGCAGTAGTATGAGAGAGCACCGAGAGAACATGTCCTCTCAGATCCAACCCTTCTCATTTCGAGCTAACTGTTGCGTGTTTTCGTAATAAGATAACACGTAAGCTGCAGCACCCGATGAAGATGAACATATCGTGTCGCAGGAAGGGTTGGTCAATGACAGGTTGTGCCAGTAAAGACACATACGCCAGCCAGACAATTTTTACTCGAAATGTTTTCGCTCACACAGTAGGCTTTCAATGAATACAGAGCAGTGCTGGTGAACAGTAGAGACAGAAGACGACAATCAAAGTCCACTCTGTGTCGTAGACTTGAGGTCGTCGCTCGGAACTGGATAGTTCAGTTCCATAGTCGAATCATCGAATATCAAGACAGTGCGGAGACTTCAACAAATGTCAGCGACAGTAGTAGTAGTAAAGCAGTAGTAGCAGTAGTGAGAGGCGGTTCGAGAGAATGTCCTTCAGATTCAACCCTTTCCATTTCGAAAGCTGCCTGCGTTTTTTCGTACAAGATGTCACGTTGCGTACCCGACAAGATGAACATCAGTCGGTGTGATATATTACCGACAGGTTGTTAGGTAAGACACGGGCGCGTAACAGCCAGAGCCACCTTTGTTCCCGAAACGCTCTCGCCTGGGCCGCAGGCTTCAGTCGAATACAGAAAGTAGGCAGGAACAGTAGAGATGTGAAGACGATGTAATCAGTCCATCACCCTTAAAGTCGTAGAATTTGAGGTTGTCAGTCCCTCGGCCTGGAGAAGTTCAGTTCCATAGTCAGGAACTATCTGAAGATTAAGCGACAGACACTGCAACACGTGGCATCTTGGTACAGAAAACACCTTGGACAAGCTTTTCAAGTGAGAAGGGTTGGATCTGAGAGGGACATGACCTCTCAGTTGCCTCTCACTACTACTACTACTACTACTACTACTACTACTACCCTGCACCTCTCCTTCCGACAGTATTTAAGTCTCCGCACTGTCGCTTGATCTTCAGATAGTTCCTGACTATGGAACTGAACTTCTCCAGGCCGAGGGACTGACAACCTCAAATTCTACGACTTTAAGGGTGATGGACTGATTACATCGTCTTCACATCTCTACTGTTCCTGCCTACTTTCTGTATTCGACTGAAGAAGCCTACTGTGTAGGCGAAACGTTTCGGAATAAAGTTGTCTAACTGTTGCATATGTGTCTTACCTAACAACCTGTCGGTATTGTATACCATTTTGATGTTCATCTTGTCAGACACTGCAACACGTGGCATCTTGGTACAGAAAACACCTTGGACAAGCTTTTCAAGTGAGAAGGGTTGGATCTGAGAGGGACATGACCTCTCAGTTGCCTCTCACTACTACTACTACTACTACTACTACTACTACTACCCTGCACCTCTCCTTCCGACAGTATTTAAGTCTCCGCACTGTCGCTTGATCTTCAGATAGTTCCTGACTATGGAACTGAACTTCTCCAGGCCGAGGGACTGACAACCTCAAATTCTACGACTTTAAGGGTGATGGACTGATTACATCGTCTTCACATCTCTACTGTTCCTGCCTACTTTCTGTATTCGACTGAAGAAGCCTACTGTGTAGGCGAAACGTTTCGGAATAAAGTTGTCTAACTGTTGCATATGTGTCTTACCTAACAACCTGTCGGTATTGTATACCATTTTGATGTTCATCTTGTCAGACACTGCAACACGTGGCATCTTGGTACAGAAAACACCTTGGACAAGCTTTTCAAGTGAGAAGGGTTGGATCTGAGAGGGACATGACCTCTCAGTTGCCTCTCACTACTACTACTACTACTACTACTACTACTACTACTACTACTACCCTGCACCTCTCCTTCCGACAGTATTTAAGTCTCCGCACTGTCGCTTGATCTTCAGATAGTTCCTGACTATGGAACTGAACTTCTCCAGGCCGAGGGACTGACAACCTCAAATTCTACGACTTTAAGGGTGATGGACTGATTACATCGTCTTCACATCTTTACTGTTCCTGCCTACTTTCTGTATTCGACTGAAGAAGCCTACTGTGTAGGCGAAACGTTTCGGAATAAAGTTGTCTAACTGTTGCATATGTGTCTTACCTAACAACCTGTCGGTATTGTATACCATTTTGATGTTCATCTTGTCAGACACTGCAACACGTGGCATCTTGGTACAGAAAACACCTTGGACAAGCTTTTCAAGTGAGAAGGGTTGGATCTGAGAGGGACATGACCTCTCAGTTGCCTCTCACTACTACTACTACTACTACTACTACTACTACTACTACCCTGCACCTCTCCTTCCGACAGTATTTAAGTCTCCGCACTGTCGCTTGATCTTCAGATAGTTCCTGACTATGGAACTGAACTTCTCCAGGCCGAGGGACTGACAACCTCAAATTCTACGACTTTAAGGGTGATGGACTGATTACATCGTCTTCACATCTCTACTGTTCCTGCCTACTTTCTGTATTCGACTGAAGAAGCCTACTGTGTAGGCGAAACGTTTCGGAATAAAGTTGTCTAACTGTTGCATATGTGTCTTACCTAACAACCTGTCGGTATTGTATACCATTTTGATGTTCACACTTATGTACAGTTCAGGACATTTATTAAAGGAAACGTTTCGCCACGATGTATACCTGAAACTCTCCTGAGAAAGTAATATTCCTAGTGTATTACTTCTTTGAAAAGACTCAATTACATGATACTATATCATTGTTAATTAAATGGAATTTGTGCATTGTAATGTCTTACTTATTTGCATATTTATTTACGATTCACTAAAGCAGATTATGTCTAGTTTATGAAAGTAATGTCATGTATTACTTAAAGCTTAAAGGAGCCCAAACAGTACATCTTTAGACTATATACATATTATACTTATCTAAAGATAAGTATTAACACTTCAATTAAATTAAAATAATTTTTGATGAAGTTTTGATTTCCTGCTGGTAATTATATAATTGATCAAAAAACCAAGGAATGTTAACTTAGATAAAGATTATTACGAGTAAGAAAGGAACAACCCTTAACAACATTTTCTTAGGAGAAATTACTCTCCTCTCTTTACTGTTAAATAATAAAGCATTCCTCAAGCTCGTAATATCCTCTCTGAAAATTACACCAATTTTTAAGCAACAATTCAACTGTTGCTTCTATCTACGTGGAACAGTTTAAAACCTTGAATATAACATTCAGCAGACAAGTCTGATTTTTCATATTAAACCACTTCTCAGTTATGGCAAATACATTAATGTTGCCTTTGAGGGAAAAAATAATTAGATAGTAAGGGTGGAAGTATAAATGAATGGTGATGGTAGTTTATTGAACATTTTGCATTTTCTGTTAGAGTTGGTGTATCGTTCCCGCAACCTCCCCAACTTCTGCACCAGGTGGGAGGTGACGAGTGTCTCTCGGACCGGTGGTCAGTCAATTGACTTGCTGCTCTCATCAAATCTGTAAGTATTCCTTCCACTCCTGCATAAGTTATTATGTTTGGGTTAAGTTAGTTTCAATAAGAGCTTCACTCTTATTTAAGGTTTTATGATACAAATTATTCATGTCATTATTTGAACATACGTAGTGTAACGGCATCATCTAATCCTTACCATTTCTTTCAAATTGATTTATCGAGTGGTGTATAACTTTGTATTTCTTTATTTTAGCCTTGATTGTCAGCTTGGGTCATTGGACACAGGCGAGATGAGAAGGGAAGCATAGATTTTGAATAGATCTGAGTGTCAGTCTGACACTTCTACCTACACTGGTCTCTTTCTAGTCATAGCCAACACACCATCGGCCACACACCATTCTAGCAGCCGTCCCTCAGCTGTAACTCCTCCAGCATTTCATGGTGGTTCTTTACTAGGTGACTCATTTGCTTCACAAGTGCTGTGGTGGTCAGAGGATCACAGTACCTCTGTTGGTCAGAATCTCTACTCGTGGAAGACTGAGACACTATTGCAACATATGTGAATCTTTACTGAGGAAACGTTTCGCCACACAGTGACTTCATCAGTCTAGTACAAAGCAAAAAGGTGTAAGGAGAGAAGTTTGAGGTAATCAGTCCCTCAGCCTGGAGTCGATGTGTTCAGCCCATCAGTCTTGTAGAATGTACAGCATACGTATGTGTATGTATAATGTTCGCCAAGACCGTAGTCCTGGCACGGGTCTCAATCTTGCGATGACCCGTCTCTGGCTCCCGAGGGAGAAAGGTTTCTACAATGATGCGACATATGCTGTTCAAGCACTCTTCTGGTCAGTTCAACTGGTGCATCTCATAAGCGACAACACCGTACGTACTCCTAACTATAGACACTAGCGAGGAGGAGGATATGTCGTTATCACAGGTAACAGCTTGTCTGGTTCGTTGACTCCATGGTACACTAGTGTGGCCGCAGTCATCTCTGGTTCCTCTTCGGGAGGGAATATCACTCCTAGTTGCCTGGGGAGTGTCTCAGTAACTTCGCACTCCCGAAGATAGTGTGTTAGGGGCCGCTGGACAACGTGCTGACAGTACTGGCACATCTCCTCAGCCTTGTCTACCATCATCTTGGCTGTGGGAAAGCCCAAACGAAGCCGATGGATGGCAGTACACTGCGCTCTGGACCAGCTTCTATCATATGGAGGGGGTTCTTCCTGAGTCGCTGCTCGGTACCACTCTTGAGATGGGGTATCACCTAAGACCTCCCCCATATGTTTCATGGCTCTGGCAGCCACCAGTGTGGTCTGTCGTAGGCTGATTGGGACAGTAATTCCAACATGTGGATAGTCTGTTGCTGCCTTGGCTGCATCATCTGCCGCCTCATTTCCCCGGATGCCAGCATGGCTGGGGATCCAGTTCAATGTCGATCTGTTACCCTGAACTTCTAAGGCTGTCATTATGCTCAGGATCGATGTGATGAGGTGAACATTGTCCTGTGGTTGAGGATGGGAGAGGGCATTGATTGCAGAGGGGGAATCAACATGTATGACAGGTCGGAGTCGATGTCGTAGGGCATGTGACAATGCCTGCTGAATCGCCACCAACTCAGCTTGAAGGTTCGTGCAGTGGTCAGGGAGTCGCCAGCCTTGTGTGTGACCATTGTGGTACAGTCCAGCTGCTGTTCTCTTCCTGTCAGGGTCGACAGAACCATCTGTGAAATACACTGCACATGTGCCTCCCTGTGCCAGTGCCATGCTTGTCTCAGCATGATTACTGAGAGTGTCTTGACTGCAGAGACGCTTAGAGATGGGTAGCTGCATGATGCAAACATCGGCTGGGTCTGGGCGCCAGGGAGGTGGTGGATGGTACCCAGCAACAGGAAGGTCACAACTCTTCTCAAGGAGTAGTTGTATGGGCAGCAGCTTTCGCCCAGCAGCACAAAACGAACGAATCCAGGAGTAGTCCGTGAAGAGTGTGGGATCTTGTGACATGGTTGTTAATATCCGTCTCCTTAGTGGGGTACCTTGCTGCCGGTGCAGAATCGTGGCCACTTTGCAGGCGTTTATGTATCTTACTCTGTCAGCCAAGGAAGGAAGCCGGGCCTCAGATCTGAGACATACTGTGTTGGTCCAGATGGTGGCCTCAAGCATAGTTCTTATCGCCTGATTTTGTACGACCTCCACTCTTTGCCTGCTCTGTGGGAAGAGATGAGCTAACGCCGGTGCACCGTAGTCAATGAGCGAGCGTATAGCTTGTATATAGTACAAGCGAAGTACATCTTTGCTTGCCCCTGCACGGTGCCTCGTCATGGCTCTCATGGCGTTGAGTCTGAGTAGAGCACGTGACCTGACATACTCGGCCTGTTTCTGAAAGGTCAGCTTTTTATCAATGTAGATTCCCAAGTACAGGTAGGAGCCTGTCCACTCAAGTTCTATATCCTGAATTCGTAATCTATTCATAGGATCTGGTCCCTTGAACATCATTGCAAGATATTTCTCGGCCGAGATCTTGAGGCCTAGTTCCTTGCAAGACTGCGTAATTAGGTCCAAAGCACTCTGAGCCTGTCGTTCTAAATTGCCTTTCCCATTCACTACTAGTGCAAGATCATCAGCATAGCTGAGGAGCTGTGTACCACTATGAAAGGGAAGGTTCACAAGTTCCTGCATAAGGATGTTAAACAGGGTAGGACTGAGCACACCTCCTTGTGGCGTACCGTTTTCCAGGGTTTTAAAGGAAGAGTAGTGTCCCTAAAAGCTGACACAGGCCTGCCTGCCCCTAAGGTAGGACTCTATCCAGGCCAGGATGCGTCCTTTGATTCCCTTCCGAGCTAGTATTGCCAGAATTGCTGTGGGGCTGGCTAGCTCAAATGCCTTCTCAAGGTCGGGGTAAACGACGATACTAGGTTTTTTGTTGCTATCAGCAATCTGGCTTAGTAGAGTGGTTATGCACTCTGCTGTTCCCACTTCTTTGGTGAAGCCAAATATGTGATGATGAGAGCGTCCAAGTTTCCATAGGAGGCGGTTTAACACCATCCTCTCAGCAGTCTTGGCTAAGCAGCTGGTCAGCGATATGGGTCTCATACTGCCTGGGTTCTTGGGCTTTGGAATTGGTACGATTGTAGCTTACTTCCAAGCTGCTGGGAGTGTCCTGGCCCTCCACGACTTGTTAATGACATCTAGTATGGCCTCCCATCCACTCTGCCCAGCCCGTGCAATCATGGAGTACGTCACACCATCGATGCCCGGGGCAGTGTCACCTGTGTTCTTAATGGCACGTCGGAGTTCCAAGTCTGTGAGGTCTACATCAGTCACATCTTCCGATTCACATGCAGCTTGTATCGTTAGCTGGCGCTGTAGCAGAAGATCCGTCTGTATATTCCGGATGTATTGTGGGAGCTGAGTGGAGGCTCCCCTGGAAGTGAAAAGCTCCACTAGTTTCTCTGCTTCCTGGGATGGGTTCGGGTGTGCTGGTGGCCTCGGCTTGCTCTTGCCAGTTGCTATGTTGAGCTTGCCCCATTTCTCAGATAAGGTGGTGTGATGCCCGAATGTTGAGCACCACTCCAGCCATTTCTCAGTTTTTACTCTGAGAGAGATTCTGCGGGCATGCTGCACAATGGCTCTCAGAGTATTCCTGTTCTCTGCCGTAGGGTTACGCCTGTATAGCTTCCTAAAAGAGTTGATGCGGTGGTTCTGCTCCCGCACCTCGTCGTTGTAGAACCACCAGTCTCTTTTGTGAGTGCGTCCTACGGATTTCTTTGGAATTGCGCACTCTGCTGCCTGGATGAGAACAGTGATTAGCTCCTGTTCAGCCGTATCACAGTCTTCAGATAGAGAGTATGTGGACCACCAGTTATGAAGATAATCCTGGAACACCTTCCAGTTGGCCCTCTTTACGTCCCATCTAGGAGGCAGCACAACTGTGGGAGGCCTGTTGATGTTGAAGGTGGTGATCACTGCAAAGTGGTCACTGACAAGGTGAGGATGAGTTTCCCATGTGGCTCCTGCTGCGAGTTGTCTTGACTCGAAGGTAAGGTCGAGACAGGTATACGGCCGTAGACGTGGCTTATATACTGTAGTCAGGTGAGGCGAAGCAGGAAGAGGCGGGGTCATAGTGGTACTATCCACTACTCGAAGTAGGTCTTCGTCCAAAGGTTGGACAAGTTTTGAAGAATTCTTTGTAACAAGATCCCATGATGATGCAGTGTCTGACAGTTGTGGATGGTACCACTATGACCCCGCCTCCTCCTGCACTACATATTGTGAACATATTATCTTGGAGTCACTAATTATTTATACATTTCATTTTTCATTTCTTTGAACATAAGAACATATAAACATAAGAAAGGAGGAACACTGCAGCAGGCCTGTTGGCCCATACAAGAGCTTTACAATTCATCCCACTAACAAAACATTTGCCCAACCCAATTTTCAATGCTACCCAAGAAATAAGCTCTGATGTGCAAGTCTCACTCAAATCCATCCCCTCCCACTCATGAACTTATCCAACCTAAATTTGAAACTACCCAAAGTCCTAACCTCAACAACCCAACTAGGTAGACTGTGGAAATATAAACACATATGCAGTATAATGTGATCTTTTATTGACTACGTTTCGCCCACACAGTGGGCTTTTTCAAGTCACACAAAACGTGGTGTAATTATAGGCTTCTTCCTGCGTGCACTCAGAATCTGCAGCAATGAGTTTCTTGAAGAAGAATGCACGATGATTGAACAAGTATTTTCTAAACTCCACTATCCTCGTCACTTCATCAGAGACTGCAGACGACGGGCATTAAACATCTTCAACACACCCAGAGAAGACACTGCCGAGAAGAGATACATAGTCCTCCCCACCAACTCCATTGCCAAACACGTTTCCAACATCTTTTCCAATACCTCATTTCAAGTATCTACCTCCACAACCACGACCATCAAGGACATTACCAGTGATAGACAGGACAAGCTTCCACCCTCTGCAGGGTGGCTGCCAAAGCCACGAAACTTATGGGGAAGGTCTTAGGTGATACCCCATCTCAACAGTGGTACCGAGCAGCGACTCAGGGAGAACCCCCTCCATATGATAGAAGCTGGTCCAGAGCGCAGTGTACCACCATCCATCGGCTTCGTTTGGGCTTTCCCACAGCCAAGATGATGGTAGACAAGGCTGAGGAGGAGATGTGCCAGTACTGTCAGCACGTTGTCCAGCGGCCCCTAACACACTATCTTCTAGAGTGCGAAGCTACTGAGACACTCCGCAGGCAACTAGGGGTGATGTTCCCTCCCGAAGAGGACCCAGAGATGACTGCGGCCATGCTAGTGTACCATGGGGTCAACGAACCAGACAAGCTGTTACCTGTAATAATGACATATCCTCCTCCTCGCTAGTGTCCATAGTTACATATGGTGTCGCTTATGAGATGCACCAGTTGAACTGACCAGAGGGGCGCTTGAGCGGCATGCGTTGCATCATTGTGGAAACCTTTCTCCATCGGGAGCCAGAGACGGGTCATCGCAAGATTGGGACCCGTGCCAGGACTATGGTCTTGGCGAACATTATACATACACCCCAGGTAGTTCTGTTTGTGACTTGAAAAAGCCCACTGTGTGGGCGAAACGTAGTCAATAAAGGATCACATTATACTGCATTTGTGTTTATATTGCCATTGTGTCGGTATTTTATACCATTTATTTCCATTGTCTAAATCCTCCTGAAGTTCCCTAACATCTACGTTTGAATCAATTATCCTACCTATCTTCGTGTCATCGGCGAATTTGCTCATATCACTAGCAATTCCTTCATCAAGATCATTGATATATATTATAAACAACAACGGGCCCAAGACTGATCCCTGTGGAACGCCACTTGTTACTGATCCCCACTCGGATTTAACCCCATTTATGGACACTCTCTGCTTCCTGTCTGTGAGCCATGACTCGATCCACGAGAGCACCCTTCCCCCAATGCCATGAGCTGCTACTTTCTTCAACAGTCTTTGGTGCGGAACTCTATCAAATGCCTTACTAAAATCTAAGTAAACAATATCAAATTCTTTATCGTGGTCAACAGCCTCAAAAGCTTTACTGAAGAAAGTTAATAAATTAGTTAGACAAGATCGGCCTCTTGTGAATCCATGCTGAGTATCATTAATCAAGCTATGCTTATCGAGATGGCTTCTTATAATCTCAGCTATAATTGACTCTAGTAATTTGCCTACAATTGAGGTCAGGCTTATTGGGCGGTAATTTGACGGTAACGACTTGTCCCCTGTTTTAAAAATAGGAATTACATTAGCCATCTTCCACATATCAGACACTGCACCTGTTTGAAGAGATAAATTAAAAATATTAGTTAATGGTTCACAGACTTCCATTTTGCATTCCTTTAGAACCCTTGAAAAAACCTCATCAGGACCCGGTGACTTATTTTGCTTCAGTCTGTCTATCTGCTTCACAACCATTTCACTAGTGACTGTGATGTTACATAATTTATCTTCTTCTGATCCACTATAAAAATTAATTACCGGAATATTATTAGTGTCTTCCTGTGTAAAAACCGAGAGAAAATAATTATTTAAAATCGAGCACATTTCATTCTCTTTGTCAGTAAGATGCCCATAGTTATTTTTAAGGGGACCTATCTTATCTCTGACTTTTGTTCTATAGACCTGGAAAAAACTTTTTGGGTTAGTTTTAGAATCCCTAGCAACTTTAATTTCATAGTCTCTTTTAGCTTTTCTTATCCCCTTTTTAATGTCCCTCTTAATGTCAATATACTGATTCATTAGATGACCCTCGCCTCTTTTGATATGCCTATAAATTCCTTTCTTATGCCCTAGTAGATATTTCAGCCTATTATTCATCCATTTTGGGTCATTTCTATTTGATCTAATTTCCTTATAAGGGATAAACGTTCTTTGAGCAGCATGTATTGTGTTCAGAAAACTGTCATATTGATAGCTCTCTTCGTTACCCCAGTCAACAGATGATAAGTGTTCTCTAAGCCCATCGTAATCTGCTAAGCGAAAATCTGGGACTGTTACTGAGTTATCCCTACTATCATACTTCCATTCAATTCTACATGTAATTGATTTGTGGTCGCTAGCACCCAGTTCCTCTGAGACTTCTAAATTATTAACAAGGGATTCATTGTTTGCCAGAACTAAGTCAAGCAGGTTATTACCCCTTGTAGGTTCTGTCACAAACTGCTTCAAAAAACAATCCTGAACTACTTCTAAGAAATCGTATGATTCTAAATTCCCAGTCAA
The DNA here is from genome assembly GCF_038502225.1 of Cherax quadricarinatus. Taxonomy (NCBI): domain Eukaryota; kingdom Metazoa; phylum Arthropoda; class Malacostraca; order Decapoda; family Parastacidae; genus Cherax; species Cherax quadricarinatus. The sequence continues at coordinate 158,907 of NW_027195083.1, forward strand.
GAAATTCCAATCAATATGACTAAAGTTAAAGTCTCCTAAAATTACTACATTATCGTGCCTTGTGGCCCTAACAATTTCCTCCCATAGTAGTCTCCCCTGGTCCCTATCTAAATTTGGGGGACGGTATATCACACCTAAAATTAATTTTTCATGCCCCTCTGAAAATTTTATCCAAACAGACTCTGTATGTGTTACTTCAGACTTAATACCCGTTTTTATGCAACAGTTCAAGCGATCTCGGACTCCCGATACTTCTATCTACTTGGAACAATTTTAAAACCCTGAATGTGACATTCCGCAGGCATGTCCCGATTTTTCTTATTGAACCACGTCTCAGTTAAGGCAAATACATCAATGTTACCTACACTAGCAACTAGTCTCAACTCGTCCATCTTATTCCTAGCACTACGATTATTTGTGTAATATATATTTAAGGACCCTCCTTTCTCTTTACCCTTCCTGCTCCTTTCTGTTATTCTGAGAAACTTATTACTGTCCTTGTCAATTAGTGCCACTGGCTTTCCAATATCCACATCATTGTGCCTATTACTAGTTCTCCTAGTACTCATATTGCTACACTGCGACTTCACTGTTTTCCTGCCAAAACCCATACCACTAACTATTCCTAGTTTAAAGACCTAACAGCTCCCTCCACTGCAGTTGCCAGTGCTCCCACCCTAGACCTAGATAAGTGAACCCCATCCCTGGCATACATGTCATTTCTGCCATAGAAGAGGTCCCAGTTGTCAATGAATGTTACCACATTTTCCTTACAGTATTTGTCCAGCCAGCAATTGACACCAATTGCTCTGGACAACCATTCATTCCCAACTCCTCTCCTTGGCAAAATACCACATATGACAGGGTTCTCACCCTTCCTCCTAATTATCTCTATTCCTCCTAATTATCTCTATTTGCTTGAAGTAGGATTAATTTCATGTTTAAGTATTGTATATTCTTTGCTAGTTTTATATATAATAAAATTGTTTATCTTATGTTATCATTGATTTTTCTATCTTTTCATTTCCATAAGGAGGAACTAGCCTTTTCAAATACTTTTTGAGGGTCTGATGGGGCTGGAACTCAACTCGTCCATCGTATTGATCTTCAGCTTCGTTCCATGCTGTCTGGCCACTCTCCAGGTTCCTTTCAAGAATTTAGGATTCACAACAGGAGGATTACTACGAATCCTCTTGTTTTCTTCCGTCAATCGCCGTATCTCGATCTTAGCCACTCTCAACTTCCCTCAAGCTGCTGGTAAAGTTGCTAAATAGAAGACATCGTAGTTCAGGTTCACAGAAAGCACACTAGACACGTCTTCATAGGAGCAAACAGTATTTGCCTTATTACGCACACTTAGGTACTGTTGTCTTGCTGCGTTATACTTTCCCAAGTCCTTCCCTCATTCAGTATGACCAAGTTCTCTATTATGTAGTTTTAAGTGCCAGGGTTATTTATATACCCAAGCTTCAGAACTTTGCATTTATCTATACAGAACTGAATCTGGAGTTCGATGGCATCTTCCTCTGAATCAATTATCCTGCCTATTTTCGTATCGTCTGCAAATTTGCTTATATCACTTGTTATTCCCTTATCAAGGACATTTATGTATATTATAAAGAACAATGTGTCGAAAACTGGTCCTTGTGGAACGACACTTGTGACTGATCAATACTTAGATTTCAGGCCCACCATAAGAAGCAATTACTTCATTAGCAACAGTGTCTTCTAGTGTCTAAGCTGAGAGGAAATATTAAAAATCAATTACTTTTTATTTTGTCAGTATTATGAGACTTCGAGTCATCACACATCCCTGTCTATTGTCCACTTTTACCGTAAAATAATCTTGCACTTTCCTGCACACTTTATCCTGTCTCGTGCTACAGTATAATAACAGTTTATCTGCTACATTGCTCTTATTACGAACCAATAATAAAACTTTTCTATGTTCATAAACACGTCAAAAAAGTTCCGCACCTTTAACAAAGTAATGCTCACTTATACTTTTAAAATTCTTTCAATTGTTTCAGTTCGTCAATTTGCAAGGACTCATTTAAAATTATACGCGTAAAGATATGTTTTTTTTTATTTATGATAAAGTAAAAATTAATAAATTTATACCAAAAGAATCTTAGAAAAATTACCTACCCTTATTATAACAAGCTCAATTTAATGTAGCCTAATCAAAATAAATATATTTTACATAAGTTTACAAAATTTAATAAACAAACACAATGAAATACATTTTTTTTGTTAGGTTCGGAATGATTTTTGAGAATTATTGAACACACACATTCTAGCTTGCCTTATTCAACAAGAAGAGCGTTCCTATTTAAGCCAAAATCACAAGTTTTACCTAAATTGCATGACACACACACACACACACACACATACATGTGTGTGTGTGTCATGCAATTTAGGTAAAACTTGTGATTTTGGCTAAAATAGGAACGCTCTTGTTATATATATATATATATATATATATATATATATATATATATATTTATATTTTTTTTTTTTAAACAATTCTGCCGTCTCACACCGAGGCAGAGTGACCCAGAAAAAGAAAGAAAATCCCCAAAAAGAAAATACTTTCGTCATCATTCAACACTTTCACCACACTCACACATAATCTCTGTTTTTGCAGAGGAACTCAGAATGCAACAGTTTAGAAGCATATATGTATAAAGATACACAACATATCCCTCCAAACTGCCAATATCCCAAACCCCACCTTTAAAGTGAAGGCATTGTACTTCCCATTTCCAGGACTCAATTCTGGCTACATAAAAATAACCGGTTTCCATGAATCCCTTCACTAAATATTACCCTGCTCACACTCCAACAGCTCGTCAGGTTCCAAATACCATTCATCTCCATTCACTCCTATCTAACACGCTTATGTACGCTTGCTGGAAGTCCAAGCCCCTAGCCCACAAAACCTCCTTTACTCCCTCCCTCCAACCTTTCCGAGGACAACCCCTACCCCACCTTCCTTCCCCTACAGATTTATACGCTCTCCATGTCATTCTTCTTTGATTCATTGTCTCTAAATGACCAAACCACCTCAGCAACCACTTTTCAGTTCTCTGACTAATAATTTTATTAACTCCACACCTTCTCCTAATTTCCACACTCCGAATTTTCTGCATAATATTCACACCACACATTGCCCTTAGACAGGACATATCCACTGCCTCCAACCGCCTCCTGGCTGCGACATTTATAACCCAAGCATCACAAATATATAAGAGTGTTGGTACTGCTATACTTCCATACATTCCCTTCTTTGCCTCCACAGGTAACGTTTTCTGTCTCCATATATACCTCAATGCGCCACTCACCTTTTTTTTATCATCAATTCTATGAATAACCTCATCCTTCATAAATCCATCCGCTGATACGTCAACTCCCATATATCTGAAAACATTCACTTCTTCCATACTCCTCCTCCCCAATTTGATATCCAATTTTTCTTTATCTAAGTCATTTGATACCCTCTACACCTTATTCGTCTGTATGTTCACTTTCAACTTTCTGCCTTTATACACACTCCCAAACCTTGGCAATTTTTCTTTAGAATCTCCCATAAGCACAATATCACCAGCAAAAAGTAACTGTGTCAATTCCCATTTTGTATTTGATTCCCCAAAATTTAATCTCACCCCTCTCCCTAACACCCAGCATTTACTTCTTTTACAGCCCCATCAATAAATATATTAAACAACCATGGTGACATTACACATCCCTGTCTAAGACCTACTTTTACCGGGAAGTAGTCTCCCTCTCTTCTACACACCCTAACCTGAGCCTCACTATCCTCATAAAAACTCTTTACAACATTTAGTAACTTACTACCTATTCCATATACTTGCAACATCTGCCACATTGCTTCCCTATCCACTCTATCATATGCCTTTTCTAAATCCATAAATGCAACAAAAACTTCCCTACCTTTACCTAAATACTGTTCACATTTATGCTTCAATGTAAACACTTGATCTACACATCCCCAACCCCCCCTAATACCTCCTTGCTCATCCGCAATTCTACATTCTGTCTTACCTCTAATTCTTTCAATAATAACACTACCGTACACTTTTCCTGGTATACTCAGTAAACTTATTCCTCTATAATTTTTACAATCTCTTTTTTCTCCCTTTCCTTTATATAAAGAGGCTATACATGCTATCTGCCAATCCCTAAGTACCTTCCCCTCTTTCATAAATTTATTAAACAAAAATACCATCCACTCAAACACTGTGTGGAGAAATTTTCTCCAGGAGGGGGGTATCAGCCCCCTTCAGCCCCCTTCAGCCCCCTTCAGCCCTTTCAGCCCTGAGGGGCCACTCTGAAGGGGCGAGCGTCTTGTTTACTGCTAGAGTGAGTAATTGATCACAGATGCTATGCGTGGTCAAATGACCTCTGCTCCTTGCAGAGGTGTTGCAAAGTGTATTTTTATAAGAGACAGTACATCTCTTACTTAGCAGGACAATTAAGGAAAATCCTGCTCCCACTTTATTACCATAGTAAAAATAGTGTACATTGTTGTCTCTGATTAAGACAGCAAGAAACAAACATTCTGCTTTGTTTCATCGAGGAGGTGACAAGGATGCAAGGTACTAGGTCAGCGTTTTTTTTTTGTGCTGGGGGCAGTGACAGCATGGAGCGCTGTGGCGTCTGGCAGACTAACTTTGACTCTACTACGGCACACTGACGCCAGGATAACCAGCAAAGGACACTGATCTGTGCGTTAGTGTGAATAAAGTGTCTCACATTGTGAACAATAAAACAAATCTTGTGGAACATAGTGTACCAGTGTGCGTTTCCTAGACAATGGAAGACGTGGACATCCAAGGACACTTCAGCTTCTATCAAGTCACCGATATCTGTCGAAGGTGTTGAGAACACCATAGCTCACGTTACAAAGAGCAAGGTATGTTACGAATTTCTTGTAGATCGGGGGATTGCGCAATTCTTGAGTCACAAGGAGTTTGTAATCAACCTATAATCGGCAGTAAGGTGTGGACTTTTGAGTCCAAACAAGTACGAATGAAATATGCTGACATAACACCCCCTAGGGGTAATTTATACTTACAAATTGTATCTCTTGACAGCCCAATGTTGTGATGGTTTCGACAGCTTCTAGACTTCGTCTGCAGGGGCGGCTGTGTAGACGATTTGCTGTCATTTATCAGCTAAGTGTTTATATTTCTAATAACTTAAACACAGCAGGTAAGGCCAAAAATTCTCAACACACTGTATCTCCCCCTGCTTTTAACATTTCTGTCATGATCCCGTCAGTTCCAGCTGCTTTACCCCCTTTCATTCTACGTAATGCCTCATGCACCTCCCCCACACTTACGTCCTGCTCTTCTTCACTCCTAAAAGATGGTAAAAAAATATATATGAAAAGATGGGGTGGTAGGGAAAGTGGAATATTCAAACGGCTTCAGGAAGAAATAAAAATATTCTTCCTTGAAGCCTTTTTATCCATCTATGTATGTATATATATATATATATATATATATATATATATATATATATATATATATATATATATATATATATATATATATATATATATATATATATATATATATATGTATATATATATATATATATATATATATATATATATATATATATATATATATATATATAAATATGTAATATATATATATATATATATATATATATATATATATATATATATATATATATATATATATATATATATATATATATATGTATATATAAATATATATATATATATATATATATATATATATATATATATATATATATATACATATATATATATATATATATATATATATATATATATATATATATATATATATATATATATATATATATATATATATATATATATATATATATATATATGCAAAACAACCACTCTGAAAGAATAGAGAAATTCCAAGCGCTTTCGTGACTACTCACATTATCAAGGAACCATAGTTCCTTGATAATGTGAGTAGTCACGAAAGCGCTTGGAATTTCTCTATTCTTTCAGAGTGGTTGTTTTGCATATTCTGAAATCACCTGTTTACTGTGATCTTATTGCATATATATATATATATATATATATATATATATATATATATATATATATATATATATATATATATATATATATATATATATATATATGAGAGAGAGAGAGAGGTGATGTTTATAAAGTAATGAAGGAGGAAGTTAGAGTGAGATATAAGCAGAAAGGTGGGCTAGTGCAAGTATGGAAATTGAGAGAGTTGAAGAGCGATGGGATAGTTTTAAAAATGCAGTATTAGAATGTTCGTCAGAAGCTTGTGGTTATAGGAGGGTGGGTGCAGGAGGAAAGAGGCGTGATTGGTGGAATGATGAAGTAAGGAGTGAGATAAAAGAGAAGAAGGTAGCTTATGAGAGGTTTTCACAAAGCAGAAGTGTTATAAGAAGAGCAGAATATATTGAGAGTAACGGTGAGAGAAAGGTGAAGAGAGTGGTGAGAGAGTGCAAAAGGAGAGTAAATGATAGAGTTGGAGAGGTACTGTCAAAAAATTTTGATGAGAATATGAAAAAACTGGATATAAACAAGAAATCCTAGGTATCGAATTGATTTATCAGTTAAAAACTGGGTAGGTGACTTAGTTGATGGGGAATTGGAGGTATTGGGTAGATGGTGACAATATTTTGAGAAACTTTTAAATGTCGATGAAGTAAGCACTGGACAGGGAGGAATAACATCTTTTAGGAGTGAAGAACAGAAGAATGTGAGTGTGGGAGAGGTCTTGAGGTATTACGTAGAATGAAAGGGGGTAAAACAGCTGGAACTAACGGGATCATGACAGAAATGTTTAAAGAAGCTGGGAATATAGCGTTGGAGTGCTTGGTATTTTTATTTAATGAATGTTTGAAAGATTGGAAGGTACCTAGGGATTGGCAGAAAGCATGTATAGTCCCTTGATATAAAGAGAAGGGGGACAAAAGAGATTGTAAAAATTATAGGGGAATAAGTTTACTGAGAATACCAAGTAAAGTGTATTGTAGGGTTATTATTGAAGAATTAGAGGTAAGACAGAGAGCAGGATTGCAGATGAGCAAGAAGGCTTTAGAGTGGGTTGGGGATATATAGATCAAGTGTTTACATTGAAGCATATGTGTGAACAGTATTGAGATAAAGGTTGGGAAGTTTTTATTTCATTTATGGATTTAGAAAAAAGAATGTGATAGTGTATAAGGAAACAATGTGGCTGATGTTCCAAGTGTATGGGGTAGGTAATAAGTTACTAAATGTTGTAAAGAGTTTTTGTGAAGACAGTGAGGTTCAGGTTAGAGTGTGTAGGAGAGAGGGAGACTACTTCCCAGTAAAAGTAGGTCTTAGACAGGGATGTGAAATGTCACTATGGTTGTTTAATATATTTATAAATGTGGTTGTAAAAGATGTAAATGCTAGGGTGTTCGGGAGATGGTGGGATTAAATTATGGGGAATCAAATCAAAATGGGAGTTGACACAGTTACTTTTTGGTGATGATACTGTGTTTTTTGGAGATTCCAAAGAAAAGTTGTAAAGGTTGGTGGACGAGATTGAGAGGGCACGTAAAGGAAAAAAATCGAAAGTGAACATAGATATGAGGGTATCAAATGATTTAGATAAAAAAAAGAATTGGATATCACATTGGAGACAGGGAGTGAGGAAGAAGTGAATGTTTTGAGATATTTGGGAGTTGACTTGTCAGCTGATGGGTTTATGAAGGATGAGGTTATCCATAGAATTGATGAAGGAAAAAAGGTGACTGGTGCATTAAGGTATCTGTGGAGACAAACAACGTTAACCATGAATGCAAAGAAGGGAATGTACGAAAGTATAGTGGTACCAACACTTTTACATGGGTGTGAAGCTTGGGTTGTAAATGCTGCAGCGAGGAGACGGTTGGAGGCAGTGGTGATGTCCTATCTAAGGGTAATGTGTGGTGTAAATATTATGCAGAAAATTCGTAGTGTGGAAATTAGGAGGAGGTTCGGCGTTACTAAAAGTATTAGTCCGAGGGCTGAAGAGGGTTTGTTGAGGTGGTTTGGTCATTTAGAGAGAATGTATCAAAGTAGAATCACTTGGAGAGCATATAAATCTGTAAGGGAAGGAAGGCAAGGAAGGGGTCGTCCTCAAAAAGGTAGGAGGTATGGGGTAAAGGAGGTTTTGTGGGCGAGGGGCTTGGACCTCCAGTAAACATGTGTGTGCGTGATAGATAAGAGTGAACGCGGTAATATTTTGTGAAGGGATTCAAGGAAACCGGTTAGCCGGACTTGGGTCCTGGAAATGGGAAGTACAAAGCCTGCACTTGAAAGGAGAGGTTCAGGATATTAACAGTTTGGAGTGACTATCTAAACTGTCGTATCTGGGATCCTCTGCAGACAGTGATTGTGAGTGATGGTGAGAGTGCTGAATGATATGAAAATATTTTGTTTCTTTTTGATATATATATATATATATATATATATATATATATATATATATATATATATATATATATATATATATATATATATATATATATATATTACAAAATTCGTTGATAAACTCTCACCCTCTCTTTTACTGACTGTTGTTTTGCACTCCTTCACTATTCCTTTTACCCACTCGTTTCATCTTCTCTATGTTATTCAGTTTTTTTATGCTAGGTGTATCTCAACCATACCACGGGCGGGGATAGAACCCGCGATCAGGGAGTCATAAAACTCCAGACCGAATATATGTACAACGTATACAGACTTAACTAATATCAATGACATATTGTATAGAAAGCAATTTGTTACGCTGAGAATTTTGGGTAACTTGGGTTGTGTTCCCAGGATGCGACCCACACTAGTCGAGGATTATGGAATGTCTTACGGGCTACCTCATATAAAAGTAACCATGTTTATATAATAGTGAAAAAATAGTTAAGTCAGTTCCCACATAATTTATTTATATTTTGCTATGATCAATGCCACAATATATTTTTGTATTATTTACTTTTATTTCAACAAGATTTAAAGGAAAATGTTAAGTGATAGTGAAGAAATAGTGATTTCAATGTTTAATTGGCCCATGATGGGTAGGTCCAACCGGCTCATGATAGGCATGTCTTACCAGCCCATGAAAGGCAGTTCCTAACGGCCCATGATAGGCAGGTCCTAACGACCCATGACAGGCAGTTCCTAAAGGCCCATGATAGGCAAATCCTACCGGCCCATGATAGGCAGGTCCTTGCAGCCATTAATAAACAGATCCTGGCATATTTTCAGGGATATAGTTTCATGACAGTGAACACCTGCAGTCCGATAGTGAAGGAAACAATTACATACTGATTGTAATTGCATAAATTATATCTTTTCAGAATTCTATAAAAAAACTTATAAGCCAAGACTCTTGCCTCCCTGGCACTGAGAGCCTGGTGCCTCCCTGGCACTGAGAGCCTGGTGCCTCCCTGGCACTGAGAGCCTGGTGCCTCCCTGGCACTGAGAGCCTGGTGCCTCCCTGGCACTGAGAGCCTGGTGCCTCCCTGGCACTGAGAGCCTGGTGCCTCCCTGGCACTGAGAACCTGGTGCCTCCCTGGCACTGAGAACCTGGTGCCTCCCTGGCACTGAGAGCCTGGTGCCTCCATGGCACTGAGAGCCTGGTGCCTCCCTGGCACTGAGAGCCTGGTGCCTCCATGGCACTGAGAGCCTGGTGCCTCCCTGGCACTGAGAGCCTGGTGCCTCCATGGCACTGAGAGCCTGGTGCCTCCCTGGCACTGAGAACCTGGTGCCTCCCTGGCACTGAGAGCCTGGTGCCTCCCTGGCGCTGAGAACCTGGTGCCTCCCTGGCGCTGAGAACCTGGTGCCTCCCTGGCACTGAGAACCTGGTGCCTCCCAGGCACTGGGAACCTGGCGCCTCCCTGGCACTGAGAACATGGTGCCTCCCTGGCACTGGGAACCTGGTGTCTCCCTGGCACTGGGAACCTGGTGCCTCCCTGGCACTGAGAACCTGGTGCCTCCCTGGCACTGGGAACCTGGTGCCTCCCTGGCATTGGGAACATGGTGCCTCCCTGGCACTGTGAATCTGGTGCCTCCCTGGCACTGGGAACCTGGTTCCTCCCTGTCACTGGGAACCTGGTGCCTCCCTGGCACTGGGAACCTGGTTCCTCCCTCTCACTGAGAACCTGGTGCCTCTTTGGCACTGGGGACCTGGTGCCTTCCTGGAACCGAGAACCTGTTGCCTCCCTGGCACTGAGAACCTGGTGCCTCCCTGGCACTGAGAACCTGGTGCCTCCCTGGCACTGGGAACCTGGTGCCTCCCTGGCACTGAGAACCTGGTGCCTCCATGGTACTGAAAACCTGGTACCTCCCTGGCACTGAGAACCTGGTGCCTCCCTGGCACTGAGAACCTGGTGCCTAGATGGCACTGAGAACCTGGTGCCTCACTGGCACTGAGAACCTGGTGCCTCCCTGGCACTGGAAACCTGGTGCCTCTATGGCACTGGGGACCTGGTGTCTCTCTGGCACTGGGGACCTGGTGCCTACCTGGTGCTGAGAACATTGTTCCTCCTTGGCACTGGGAACCTGGTGCCTTCTTGTCACTGGGCACCTGGTGCCTCTGTGGCACTGGGGACCTGGTGCCTCACTGGAAATGAGAACCTAGTGCCTCACTGACACTGAGAACTTGGTGCCTTCCTGGCACTAAGAACCTGGTGCCTCCCTGACACTGAGAACCTGGTGCGTCCCTGGCACTGAGAACCTGGTGCCTCCATGGCACTGAGAACCTGGTGTCTCCCTGGCACTGAGAACATGGTGCCTCCCTGGCATTTAGAACCTGTTGCCTTCCTGACACTGAGAACTTGGTGCCTCCCTGGCACTGAGAACCTGGTGCCTCCCTGACACTGAGAACCTGGTGCCTCCCTGGCACTGGGAACCTGGTGCCTCCCTGGCACTGGGAACCTGGTACCTCCCTGGCACTGAGAACATGGTGCCTCCCTGGCATTGAGAACCTGGTGCCTCTCTGACACTGAGAAGCTGGTGCCTCCCTGGTTCTGGGAACCTGGTGCCTCCCTGGCACTGGGAACTTGGTGCCTCCCTGGCACTGGAAACCTGGTGCCTCCCTGGCACTGAGAACCTGGTGCCTCCCTGACACTGAGAACCTGGTGGTCCCTGACACTGAGAACCTGGTGCCTCCCTGGCACTGGGAACCTGGTACCTCCCTGGCACTGAGAACCTGGTGCCTCCCTGATACTGAGAACCTGGTGCCTCCCTGGCACTGGGAACCTAGTGACTCCCTGGCACTGAGAACATGGTGCCTCCCTTGCATGGAGAACCTGGTGCCTTCCTGACACTGAGAACCTGGTGCCTCCCTGACACTGAGAACTGGTGTGTCCCTGGCACTAAGAACCTGGTGCCTCCCTGGCACTGGGAACCTGGTGCCTCCCTGGGACTGAGAACCTGGTGCCTCCCTGGCATTGAGAACCTGGTGCCTTCCTGACACTGAGAACCTGGTGCGTCCCTGGCACTGAGAACCTGGTGCGTCCCTGGCACTGAGAACCTGGTGCCTCCCTGGCACTGGGAACCTGGTGCCTCCCTGGCATTGGGAACCTGGTGCCTCCCTGGCAATGAGAACATGGTGCCTCCCTGGCATTGAGAACCTGGTGCCTCCCTGACACTGAGAAGCTGGTGCCTCCCTGGTTCAGGGAACCTGGTACCTCCCTGGCACTGGGAACCTGGTGCCTCCCTGGCACTGGAAACCTGGTACCTCCCTGGCACTGAGAACCTGGTGCCTCCAAGACACTGAGAACCTGGTGCCTCCCTGTCACTGAGAACCTGGTTCCTCCCTGGCACTGGGAACCTGGTTCCTCCCTGGCACTGAGAACTTGGTACCTCCCTGATACTGAGAACCTGGTGCCTCCCTGGCACTGAGAACCTTGTGCCTCCCTGACACTGAGAACCTGGTGCCTCCCTGGCACTGAGAGCCTGGTGCCTCCCTGGCACTGGGAACCTAGTGCCTCCCAGACACTGAGAACATGGTGCCTCCCTGGCATTGAGAACCTGGTGCCTTCCTGACACTGAGAACCTAGTGCCTCCCTGACACTGAGAACCTGGTGCGTCCTTGGCACTGAGAACCTGGTGCCTCCCTGGCACTGGGAACCTGGTGCCTCCCTGGCACTGAGAACATGGTGCCTCCCTGGCATATAGAACCTGGTGCCTTCCTGACACTGAGAACTTGGTGCCTCCCTGGCACTGAGAACCTGGTGCCTCCCTGACACTGAGAACCTGGTGCCTCCCTGGCACTGAGAACCTGGTGACTCCCTGGCAGTGGGGACCTGGTGCCTCCCTGGCACTGGGAACCTGGTGCCTCCCTGGCATTGGAAACCTGGTGCCTCCCTGTCATTGAGAACCTGGTACCTCCCTGACACTGAGAAGCTGGTGCCTCCCTGGTTCTGGGAACCTGGTGCCTCCCTGGCATTGGAAACCTGGTGCCTCCCTGGCACTGAGAACCTGGTGCCTCCCTGACACTGAGAACCTGGTGGTCCATGACACTGAGAACCTGGTGCCTCCCTCACACTGAGAACCTGGTGCCTCCCTGGCACTGAGAACCTGGTGCCTCCCTGGCACTGGGAACCTGGTACTTCCCTGGCACTCAGAACATGGTGCCTCCCTGGCATTGAGAACCTGGTGCCTTCCTGGCACTGAGAACCTGGTGCCTCCCTGGCACTGAGAACCTGGTGCGTCCCTGACTCTGAGAACCTGGTGCCTCCCTGGCACTGAGAATCTGGTGCCTCGATGGCACTGAGAACCTGGTGCCTCCCTGGCACTGAGAACCTGGTGCCTCCCTGACACTGAGAACCTGGTGCCTCCCTGGCACTGAGAACCTGGTGCCTCCCTGACACTGAGAACCTGATGCCTCCCTGGCACTGAGAACCTGGTGCCTCCCTGACATTGAGAACCTGGTGCCTCCCTGGCACTGAGAACCTGGTGCCTCCCTGACACTGAGAACCTGGTGCCTCCCTGGCACTGAGAAGCTTGTGCCTCCCTGACACTGAGAACCTGATGCCTCCCTGGCACTGAGAACCTGGTGCCTCCCTGACATTGAGAACCTGGTGCCTCCCTGACATTGAGAACCTGGTGCCTCCCTGGCACTGTGGACCTGGTAAAGATAATAGTGAACTTGAAGTAGTAATCAATTTTAAGGATATTGAGGCAGATGATGATATCAACACAGACTTCATACTGGACCTGACTAAATATGACATTGATGCTGAAGACGATCAATAACCAGCATCAATGACAATGGGTTTATTTTAATTTTAAATGTGGTATTTACGAGGGCTATAAATTGCTTAATATCAAAATTAAAATTTCGGTTTTATTTTTTTTCAATCGAAGTGTTATATTCGTCTGGCAATTATTATTTGATAATTATCAGTACTAAGGCAGAATGTGTTTGTTCATTCTCACGCGCCTCTCAACACCTGCCAGTTAACAGTTGTTAGTTTATTGTTATTATGGCTGATGTACTGACCTATAAGTTTTACTTAAACCATACCACGGGTCGGGTTTGAACCCACGGTCAGAGAGTCTCAAAACTCCGGACCGTTGCGTTAGCCACTGGACCAGCGGGTTCAAACCCCACTCGTGCTATGGTTTGTTTGCAATCGTGTCATTACGATCCCGTGAGTCAAGTTACACTTACAAAGAACTCAGATGACATGCAAGAATCCTACTGTCGCTGTGACATTTGTCATTCTCTTATTTATATCAGAGAACGGGTGGGGTTTGAACTGATGGCAAGTGAGTCCTAATATTGACAGGCCAGTGCGTTAACCACCAGACCAGCTGGTTCCTGCAAGACTTAGTGTAACTTTGTTAATGATCCAAGTTAGACCTAAACTTGGTGGTAAACTTCTCTCTCCTATGTGTGAGTTATTTGTGTATTGTTCCAGTCAGGTATTGTGACTTTTTGGTATTTAATTAGTTTAATTTTACTACCAAAGCTTATTGTATCTTTTATTGAGACTAAATACAGTACTTGTATGTTATTGTTAAGAATATTTACTTTATTTTACAGGTTTATGTGATGTACTAGAGACAACAACACAATTATTACTTACACATATTTATAAAACAATGTTGAAGAGTTACCTACGTCTGTTTCACAGATATATGGAACAACGAACATTATTATAATATCACTTACCTACTTACTTGTTTAACATATATGATAAAAGAAATGTTGGGAGACCTAGGTAACTTACCTATGGAAGTCTCACACACATATGGCAGTTTACTGGAGCAGTTGTGGTGACTGATGTTTGACGTTAACCTGTTGACTGACATACAACGTCCTGGAGGAAGCCCCAGCATATGGACTGAAAAAGGAGAAATCGTAGTCATAATTCAACATTTAACGATATAAGAGATAGAGATATCAGTATCTTTGACACTTTTACGTGTTTAGCGCTTCTCTTTAAATATAAACAATTTCCTCAAATTCCTCTTGAGCTGCGTTAGACCCGTATGAGGTGCGCCACGCGTGAGCGAAATAAATTTCGAAAATTTATGGAAATTGAGTTAATCATACAGAAAAATAGCTTAAAACTTTGGCAACACTCTGGTACAAGAATCAATGTTCTACAACGTTTCTACAAAGAATCATAAGTAAGTAAGTAAGTAAGTAAGTAAATTTATTCAGGTATACACAATACAGTTACATAGAATTATCATACATAGCAGCATATGTGTAGAGAACCTAGGATAACCCAAAAAAGTCAGACAGAGTGACTTATTTCCATTGGGGTCCTTTTACCTTATTATTATAATATAAAGGTTATAATATTTTCTTATTATTCTATAATGAAGATAACATCTTATTATCATACTAAAAAGACTATCTACTACACGAGGGTCATTAAGACTATCTACAATACGAGGGTCATTAAGACTATCTACTACCCGAGGGTCATTACGACTATCTACAATACGAGGGTCATTACTAGGGATAAGGTAAAATTTACACGTATTTTAGCTAAAAAATAGAAAATCATTCCCCTCCCTTTCTGTTGCTTCATTCATCAGACACTTTTTGGCAGTCTTCTTGAACTGGTTCAAGCTATGACTGGCCTTGACATTTGTGGGTAGTCTGTTCCATTCCTTTATTGCTGTACAATAAAAGGTGTTTGAAGCCTGGCCACTGACTGTGGGTACTACAAAGTTGTGCTCTCTCCCCCTAGTACTATGATTGCTTTGGTTCCCAACCTTGACAAAATTGACAGCAAGATATTCTGGACACTGTTCGTGAGCAATTTTATAAACATGATTTAGCTTCAGTTGTTTTACTCTGTCTTCAACATTCAGCATATCCAACTGCTGTAATTCATCCTGGCCTACATGTTCTCTTGGTCCCAGCCCCAGGATGAATCTTACGATTTTGTTCTGGGTGATTTGCAGTCTATCTTTCAGTTTTTTTTGTCAAGGCAGAGTACCAAGAAGAGCAAGCGTAATCCATATGGCATTGTATAAGGGCTAGACATAGGGTCCTGCGAGCCTCAGTAGGTAGACACTGTGCTTGTCTATACAGGAACTTCAGCCTGGCATTCGCTTTCTTTACTACACTGTTCCCTATCAATTCTCCTGACATGCATGGGTCAAAGGGGATTCCCAGATATTTAACTGATGAAACCAAAGTGATGGACTCCCCATTACACTGAACATTAAAATTATTTACCCTTCTCAGTTTATGTTTCGTTCCAAAGAGAATGGCTTCAGTTTTCCCTAGGTGTAATGATAGTTTGTTGTCTACTAACCATTTGCTGCAGGACTCCAGTTCCAGTGTTAAAACATTAGCAATATCTTGTGGGTCTTTACCTGTCACTAACAGAGCACTGTCATCTGCATACAGTAGGAGTTTGCACTTGACACTGATAGGCATATCATTGACATAACATAAGAATAGTAAGGGACCCAGAATACTACCTTGGGGAACTCCACATGTTATCGGCAGGGGTTCTGATTCCGTTTTGTTGATTTTGACTATTTGTCTCCTGTTGCTAAGGTAGGACTTAAACCAGTCTACAGAACCTATACCGATAGCTTGAAGTTTCTTACATAATATATTGTGGTTGACAGTATCGAAGGCCTTTTGCAGGTCTAAGGTTACCATACCTATGAGGTTCCCTTTTGACATTTCAGTTCTCAGGTAATCCATCAGATTAATAAGGGAGGTATCGGTTGAGTAGGATCTTCTAAAGCCCGATTGATAGCTATGGAGAATGCTGTTGTCATTAAGGTACTTAACTACTTGAGAATACACCGCCCTCTCCAGAATTTTAGATATTATACTGAGTATACTAACAGGTCTATAGTTGCTTACATCAGACCTATTATTTTTCTTGAAGATAGGAGTAACTCTGGCCTCCTTGAACCCCTCCGGTACGGTATTAGTGGTGATTGATAGATTTATTATGTGAGCAATAGGGATTGACAGTTCAGAAGCACCATCTTTTAGGAACTTAGACGGGATGTTATCAGGGCCTGTGCTCTTAGTTGGGTTTAACCTGCTTAGTTCTTTTTGAATGAAGTCATGAGATACACTTACTAGTTGACAACTGTTTGGGGTTACCCCTTTATTGGTATAGTATGTTTGAAACTTATCAGAGTCTGTGTTAAAGGTATTTGATGCAGCTGGTAGTTTACTTACTAGTGTTGATGCAACAGATGTGTAGTAGGAATTAAAGCAATTTGCCACCTTAGATGTTTCGTGGCATACCTCATTATCGATAGTGAGTACTATGTTAGACCTATCTACTGGCTTATGGCTATACCCCAACTGTTTTAGTTGTTGCCAGAGCTTTCTGGGGTTATGCTTATACTCTTCAATTTTTGAGCAATAGTGCTTTGCCTTTGCTCCTTTTATAAGCCTCTGTACTCTGTTCCTCACCCTTTGGAATTCATTTAGTGCTGCAATATCCTGTCTGTTTGCTTTAAATCTTTTTAGCAGCTGGTCTCTGAATTTCATATTATCTAATATCTCAGTAGTCATCCAGGGTTCAGTTCTTCGTTTAATCCTAACCTCTTTAACTGGTGCAATATTATTAAGAATGGTAGTGAACATTGTTTTGAATTTTTCCCAGGCATCGTTTACGTCCGTGCAACTTGTTATCTCTGTCCAGTCACAATTGTGTAGCCTATTTACCAGTGTTTCTTTACTGTAGTTTCTAGTTGACCTCATTTTTATTGTCCTGTGTAGGCCTATCCTATCCCTAGTGATTTTCCTGGTGCAGTAAATGATGAAATGATCACTAAGACCTGTGGTAATGACGCCTGACTGACTAATGTTCTCAGCGCGGTTGCAAAGTATGTGGTCAATTAGGGTGGCTGAGAACTGTGTGATCCGGGTTGGTTTATTAATTAGTTGGGTGTAGCTATTTAATCCTAGAATTTGCTTATACCTTTTGCATAGCCCGTTATTTTGTTGCTGAAAACAGATATTGAAGTCGCCCAGTATTATTGTTTCGCAATTGCTTTCAACTCCGGACAAGACTCTGGAAAAGTCTTCTAAGAACTGGTCCTGGGTAGGAGGGCGGTAACTAGTTCCTACTAAGATGGGTTTGGTCTTGGGAAGCAGCACTTCAAACCATAGAATCTCCAGTTTATTGTTATTTAAATCAGGTCTTGGGTTGTAAGCTAAGTCATTTCTAATGTAGGCACATACTCCACCGCCCTTTCTGTTCCTATCTAAGCGTTTTATATTGTAACCTTCTATTTTGACCTCGTCGTCAGTCACCGTATCATCCAACCAAGATTCAGAGATGGTTATAACTGCCGCCCTAATTTTGTTAGCTAGAATCCTAATCTCTGCCAATTTAGGAAGAAGTGATCTTGCATTGACATGAATAAAGTGAAGGCCTGTTTTCATAAAACAATCATAATCATCAATATATGGCAATGGGTCATTTGTATTAAAATTAGGTAAATCAATGTCATCACTGCTAAAGGGTAACTGTGCCAAAGTGCATTTGTTACACACAAAATGAATTCTGGCACCGTTGCTATAATTGTACATACATCCATCATGCACCCACCCCTTACACATTATACATAAGGTGCCTTTTCTGTTTTTCATGCGTACTTTAGTACAGTGTATGCATCTGTTTGGTAGTGTTTGAGATAATAATGGCTGTATTGTCTCACATTGACCTATGTATGCATTACATATGGAGTTAAGGTTATCATCCCTAGCTACTAGACCGTCATTATTGCCGTCATTTATCTGTCTGTTTTGCCTCTGCACAATAGTTTGAGGTCCTGGATTAATTTGGATATCACCACTTAAGAGCGCTACAATAAGAGCTGTGTGCCATTGTTTTTGTTTGGGTATGCGGTGTTGCCATACCTTGCGGCGATAGTGAGGTTTACTTTTCTGGTAGGATGGCAACTGTTGGGCTTTTACTGTCCAGGGCGCTGTTACTCCATTCACCTTTTCCAACCCCCATGACTGATTTCTTTCTTCATGGAATTGAAGAAGAAATATAAATATAATTATGGCAGCCTGTACCCCTCTAATGCCTGCCATTTTCACTCTTCGCTCTTTTACTCATATACAATATTTATTTCTCTTTTCCAGTCCCTAGTACACTTAGTATCTGCTTTAATTACACTGAATTACTAGTAAAATTTCCTCTTCAAAACCCTCTTCACTGCTCACTTTTCCCTTAACTTCACAAAACCCTTACAGTTAACCTCTTCAAAACCCTCTTCACTGCTCACTTTTCCCTTAACTTCACAACACCCTTACATTTAACCCCTTATTCACCCTCCCCTACCCACCTCACTTCACAGTCTGGCTTCCCAATTAACTTCTAACTCCTTTCCATTCTGGTAGACCAGAAAGGTTTAATCAATGGTTTTATCCTTCCAAATCCCCCTCAATTCCATTTATCGGGGGTTGTGTCGTGTTGTTGTCTCCTGACCTGTTTTGCTGACTCAGCCATTTTTAAAACACTGAGGGGAGTAACACCACCTGACTTTCCTTGAGTTTATAGATATATTTGGCTTTTTCTGCTATGATTCTCTCACTGTACACTGGTCAGCTGAATATAGGTCAGCTACTAAAATATTAACCTTGACTATTTAACTATTCACTTTTTTCCCACGACTGGCACTGAGGGATAACCGTCCAATACCTTGGAGTTTTGTACTGTTGATTTGACGATGTCTCCTGTGTTTCTCTCTCGTTAGCACTGGTACAGGTGATATGATCATTTCATCATTTACTGCACCAGGAAAATAACTAGGGATAGGATAGGCCTACACAGGACAATAAAAATGAGGTCAACTAGAAACTACAGTAAAGAAACACTGGTAAATAGGCTACACAATTGTGACTGGACAGAGATAACAAGTTGCACGGACGTAAACGATGCCTGGGAAAAATTCAAAACAATGTTCACTACCATCCTTGATAATATTGCACCAGTTAAAGAGGTTAGGATTAAACGAAGAACTGAACCCTGGATGAATACTGAGATATTAGATAATATGAAATTCAGAGACCAGCTGCTAAAAAGATTTAAAGCAAACAGACAGGATATTGCAGCACTAAATGAATTCCAAAGGGTGAGGAACAGAGTACAGAGACTTATAAAAGGAGCAAAGGCAAAGCACTACTGCTCAAAAATTGAAGAGTATAAGCATAACCCCAGAAAGCTCTGGCATCAACTAAAACAGTTGGGGAATAGCCATAAGCCAGTAGATAGGTCTAACATAGTACTCACTATCGATAATGAGGTATGCCACGAAACATCTAAGGTGGCAAATTGCTTTAATTCATACTACACATCTGTTGCATCAACACTAGTAAGTAAACTACCAGCTGCATCAAATACCTTTAACACAGACTCTGATAAGTTTCAAACATACTATACCAATAAAGGGGTAACCCCAAACAGTTGTCAACTAGTAAGTGTATCTCATGACTTTATTCAAAAAGAACTAAGCAGGTTAAACCCAACTAAGAGCACAGGCCCTGATAACATCCCGTCTAAGTTCCTAAAAGATGGTGCTTCTGAACTGTCAATCCCTATTGCTCACATAATAAATCTATCAATCACCACTAATACAGTACCGGAGGGGTTCAAGGAGGCCAGAGTTACTCCTATCTTCAAGAAAAATAGTAGGTCTGATGTAAGCAACTATAGGCCTGTTAGTATACTCAGTATAATATCTAAAATTCTAGAGAGGGCGGTGTATTCTCAAGTAGTTAAGTACCTTAATGACAACAACATTCTCCATAGCTATCAATCGGGCTTTAGAAGATCCTACTCAACCGACACCTCCCTTATTAATCTGATGGATTACCTGAGAACTGAAATGTCAAAGGGGAACCTCATAGGCATGGTAACCTTAGACCTGCAAAAGGCCTTCGATACTGTCAACCACAATATATTATGTAATAAACTTCAAACTATCGGTATAGGTTCTGTAGACTGGTTTAAGTCCTACCTTAGCAATAGGAGACAAATAGTCAAAATCAACAAAACAGAATCAGAACCCCTGCCGATAACATGTGGAGTTCCCCAAGGTAGTATTCTGGGTCCCTTATTATTCTTATGTTATGTCAATGATATGCCTATCAGTGTCAAGTGCAAACTCCTACTGTATGCAGATGACAGTGCTCTGTTAGTGTCAGGTAAAGACCCACAAGATATTGCTAATGTTTTAACACTGGAACTGGAGTCCTGCAGCAAATGGTTAGTAGACAACAAACTATCATTACACCTAGGGAAAACTGAAGCCATTCTCTTTGGCACGAAACATAAACTGAGAAGGGTAAATAATTTTAATGTTCAATGTAATGGGGAGCCCATCACTTTGGTTTCATCAGTAAAATATTTGGGAATCCCCTTTGACCCAAGCATGTCAGGAGAATTGATAGGGAACAGTGTAGTAAAGAAAGCGAATGCCAGACTGAAGTTCCTGTATAGACAAGCACAGTGTCTACCTACTGAGGCTCGCAGGACTCTATGTCTAGCCCTTATACAATGCCATATGGATTACGCCTGCTCTTCTTGGTACTCTGCCTTGACAAAAAAACTGAAAGATAGACTGCAAATCACCCAGAACAAAATCGTAAGATTCATCCTGGGGCTGGGACCAAGAGAACATGTAGGCCAGGATGAATTACAGCAGTTGGATATGCTGAATGTTGAAGACAGAGTAAAACAACTGAAGCTAAATCATGTTTATAAAATTGCTCACAAGCAATGTCCAGAATATCTTGCTGTCAATTTTGTCAAGGCTGGGAACCAAAGCAATCATAGAACTAGGGGGAGAGAGCACAACTTTGTAGTACCCACAGTCAGTGGCCAGGCTTCAAACACCTTTTATTGTACAGCAATAAAGGATTGGAACAGACTACCCGCACATGTCAAAGCCAGTCATAGCGTGAACCAGTTCAAGAAGAGTGCCAAAAGGTGTCTGATGACTGTAGCTACAGAAAGGGAGGGGAATGATTTTCTATTTTTTAGCTAACATACGTGTAAATTTTACCTTATTCCTTGTAATGACACTCGTATTGTAGATAGTCTTAATGACCTTGGTGTCGCAGATAGTCTTTTTAGTAGGATAATAAGATGTTATCTTCATTGTAGAACAATAAGAAAATATTATAACCTTTATACTATAATAATAAGGTAAAAGGACCCCAATGGAAATAAGTCACTCTGTCTGACTTTTTTGGGTTATCCTAGGTTCTCTACACATATGCTGCTATATATGATAATTCTATGTAACTGTATTTGTGTATACCTGAATAAATTTACTTACTTACTTACTTACTTACTTATGATGGTGGTATCATGTATGGTGACGGTGATGTGCGTAGCGTGTCTCCTCTCACCCCGTATATTTTTTGTAATTTATTCCTTGTTTCTTCTAGCTATTTCTTGCATTATTCTTTCTAATATAATAATTGACTATTTGGCATCATATAAGAGTAGATGGAGCTTATCCGTAGACTTCCAGCCAATCAGGAACCATCTGGGAACATTAGCTGACTCAGCGGAACTCCTGCTCTCCATAGTGGAATGATAAATAACTTCATTATTAAGCTTATGTCACCTCTACGGCTTATTTATCTATCAGAATTGATCTAATATGACATAATAAACACTATAAATAACATGTAAACATGTTATATACTCTGGACTGAATAAAATAGGCCATAATATGGTGAGAGTTCACCAGCAATATTCCATATAAATAATTTCCCATCCTCACTATGTCGTATTCTTTGGTCTTTAATAAGAAAAAACGAAGTTTGAGAGGCTAACTGCGCTAGAACTCCAGTTTTACAAGGAAAACACCGAAACAAAAGGAAAAAAAAATCGAGACGTGGGACCGGCGGACGTAACAGGTCAATACCTGTTACGTCCGCCGGATCTCGGAAGTAAATTTTTGACTTATTTCACTTCACTGCGACTTTATTACTTAATTAAGAGGAATAATATTTACAGAAATTGTAAAATAATGATTGTTCTTATTTTCCGCGATGCATATTTGGAAATATTCCAGATATTTTGGGATTTATGTGGGAGTAAAGGGAAGATATTTTACAACAGTCTAAAAACTAACAATTTTTTTTTTTTTTGTGAAATAAAGACAAGATATCTAGAGGAAAGTGCAGCACCAAAAAAACGTATTATCATTGTTGTCTGGGTACCAAATACCCAAACAACTTTATGTCCTGCCATTGTTGTCTGGGTAATAAGTGCCAAACAACCTTATATCCTGCCATTGTTGTCTGGGTACCAAGTGCCCAAACAACCTTACGTCCTGCCATTGTTGTCTGGGTACCAAGTGCCCAAACAACCTTATGTCCTGCCATTGTTGTCTGGGTACCAAGTGCCCAAACAACCTTATGTCCTGCCATTGTTGTCTGGGTACCAAGTGCCCAAACAACCTTATGTCCTGCCATTGTTGTCTGGGTACCAAGTGCCCAAACAACCTTATGTCCTGCCATTGTTGTCTGGGTACCAAGTGCCCAAACAACCTTATGTCCTGCCATTGTTGTCTGGGTACCAAGTGCCAAACAACCTTATGTCCTGCCATTGTTGTCTGGGTACCAAGTGCCAAACAACCTAATGTCCTGCCATTGTTGTCTGGGTACCAAGTACCCAAACAACTTTATGTCCTGCCATTGTTGTCTGGGTACCAAGTGCCCAAACAACCTTATGTCCTGCCATTGTTGTCTGGGTACCAAGTGCCAAACAACCTTACGTCCTGCCATTGTTGTCTGGGTACCAAGTCCTGTCCTGCCATTGTTGTCTGGGTACCAAGTGCCCAAACAACCTTATGTCCTGCCATTGTTTTCTGGGTACCAAGTGCCAAACAACCTTTTGTCCTGTCATTGTTGTCTGGGTACCAAGTGCCCAAACAACCTTATGTCCTGCCATTGTTGTCTGGGTACCAAGTGCCCAAACAACCTTACGTCCTGCCATTGTTGTCTGGGTACCAAGTGCCCAAACAACCTTACGTCCTGCCATTGTTGTCTGGGTACCAAGTGCCCAAACAACCTTATGTCCTGCCATTGTTGTCTGGGTACCAAGTGCCCAAACAACCTTACGTCCTGCCATTGTTGTCTGGGTACCAAGTGCCCAAACAATCTTATGTCCTGCCATTGTTGTCTGGGTACCAAGTGCCAAACAACCTTATGTCCTGCCATTGCCCTTTTGTCTGGGTACCAAGTGCCCAAACAACCTTATGTCCTGCCATTGTTGTCTGGGTACCAAGTGCCCAAACAATCTTATGTCCTGCCATTGTTGTCTGGGTACCAAGTGCCCAAACAACCTTATGTCCTGCCATTGTTGTCTGGGTACCAAGTGCCCAAACAACCTTACGTCCTGCCATTGTTGTCTGGGTACCAAGTGCCCAAACAACCTTATGTCCTGCCATTGTTGTCTGGGTACCAAGTGCCCAAACAACCTTACGTCCTGCCATTGTTGTCTGGGTACCAAGTGCCCAAACAACCTTATGTCCTGCCATTGTTGTCTGGGTACCAAGTGCCCAAACAACCTTACGTCCTGCCATTGTTGTCTGGGTACCAAGTGCCCAAACAATCTTATGTCCTGCCATTGTTGTCTGGGTACCAAGTGCCAAACAACCTTATGTCCTGCCATTGTTGTCTGGGTACCAAGTGCCCAAACAACCTTATGTCCTGCCATTGTTGTCTGGGTACCAAGTGCCCAAACAACCTTACGTCCTGCCATTGTTTTCTGGGTACCAAGTGCCCAAACAACCTTACGTCCTGCCATTGTTGTCTGGGTACCAAGTGCCCAAACAACCTTACGTCCTGCCATTGTTGTCTGGGTACCAAGTGCCCAAACAACCTTACGTCCTGCCATTGTTGTCTGGGTACCAAGTGCCCAAACAACATTACGTCGTCCCATATAGGCCTACCATCCTGTCAAATGTCATTTTCAGTAAATCGTTCTTCTTTCAGTTGTTGTTTGGGTTATATTATTGACAAATATTACAGTAAATAGAGTAAATACTTCGTCTTGGGTACCGACAATGAAAGAAATCTGACGAAAAACCAAATTAAGTTGTGCTACCGCCCCTTATCTCCATGAGATTTTTGCTTCCGCAAAGAAAGTAATTATAATAGCAATCCATTCTATATACTTTTTATAACCCTGACGGATTTAGTGCTTCCCGGTAAATATATAATTTTTAACGACACCAAAAAATTTTTTTTATCCTAAACAGACGAAGATAATTCCAAAGACAGACGAAATTTACCTATGTCATTATTCCTTCCTCGCCACCTTCCTTAAACCTTTCCTCGCCACCTTCCTTAAACCTTTCCTCGCCACCTTCCTTAAACCTTTCCTCGCCACCTTCCTTAAACCTTTCCTCGCCACCTTCCTTAAACCTTTCCTCGCCACCTTCCTTAAACCTTTCCTCGCCACCTTCCTTAAACCTTTCCTCGCCACCTTCCTTAAACCTTTCCTCGCCACCTTCCTTAAACCTTTCCTCGCCACCTTCCTTAAACCTTTCCTCGCCACCTTCCTTAAACCTTTCCTCGCCACCTTCCTTAAACCTTTCCTCGCCACCTTCCTTAAACCTTTCCTCGCCACCTTCCTTAAACCTTTCCTCGCCACCTTCCTTAAACCTTTCCTCGCCACCTTCCTTAAACCTTTCCTCGCCACCTTCCTTAAACCTTTCCTCGCCACCTTCCTTAAACCTTTCCTCGCCACCTTCCTTAAACCTTTCCTCGCCACCTTCCTTAAACCTTTCCTCGCCACCTTCCTTAAACCTTTTCTCGCCACCTTCCTTAAACCTTTCCTCGCCACCTTCCTTAAACCTTTCCTCGCCACCTTCCTTAAACCTTTCCTCGCCACCTTCCTTAAACCTTTCCTCGCCACCTTCCTTAAACCTTTCCTCGCCACCTTCCTTAAACCTTTCCTCGCCACCTTCCTTAAACCTTTCCTCGCCACCTTCCTTAAACCTTTCCTCGCCACCTTCCTTAAACCTTTCCTCGCCACCTTCCTTAAACCTTTCCTCGCCACCTTCCTTAAACCTTTCCTCGCCACCTTCCTTAAACCTTTCCTCGCCACCTTCCTTAAACCTTTCCTCGCCACCTTCCTTAAACCTTTCCTCGCCACCTTCCTTAAACCTTTCCTCGCCACCTTCCTTAAACCTTTCCTCGCCACCTTCCTTAAACCTTTCCTCGCCACCTTCCTTAAACCTTTCCTCGCCACCTTCCTTAAACCTTTCCTCGCCACCTTCCTTAAACCTTTCCTCGCCACCTTCCTTAAACCTTTCCTCGCAACATTCCTTAAACCTTCCTTAAACCTTTCCTCGCCACCTTCCTAAATCCTTTCCTCGCCACCTTCCTTAAACCTTTCCTCGCCACATTCCTAAATCCTTTTCTCGCCACCTTCCTTAAACCTTTCCTTGCCACCTTCCTTAAACCTTTCCTCGCCACCTTCCTTAAACCTTTCCTTGCCACCTTCCTTAAACCTTTCCTCTCCACCTTCCTTAAACTTTTCCTCATCACCTTCCTTAAACCTTTTCTCGCCACCTTC